>NC_012879.2:26670674-26671784 GCF_000003195.3 Sorghum bicolor
ACTAGATTCATTGGAATGTAGACTCGACAAGCTTTCCAACAAGTCCTCATGGGCCTTCATAGCTTTTGTGATTAAAAAGTTATGAAGATTTCTTTGCACTGGTCCGTTTTTGACTTCCACTGGTCCGTTTTTGACTTCCACTGGTCCGTTTTTGACGTGTCTTCTAGGACTTGCACTGGTTCGTTCTTCAGGGTCCGATTCATCCTTCTCTTCTTCTATATACCTGAGTACAATCAAGGTAGAACACTTAGGTAGTATATAAATCTCATTAATGTTAAAATGAATCTCACAAAGTAGCGCATGGACCTCTTGTTGTAGCTTCTTTGCACGACTACGTGTAACCGGTCCATCGATGACTTGGGCTGGTGTCGGTGTAGGTAAAACTTGAGTGGTTGTAGCTTGACTTGGAGCTTGTGACATCTTGCTTGCTGGCATGGTCATATCATCCTCCCCCCCTTCAAAAAGAGTCGTCCTCAACTCTTCCAATCCAAAGAATGGAAAAAGGTCGGAGACATTGAAACTTGTACTCACACCATAAGTACTTGGAAGATCAATTTCATAAGCATTGTCATTGATCTTGCGAAGCACTTTGAATGGACCATCGGCTTGGGGTTGCAGCTTGCTCTTGCATTGTTCAGGAAAGCGATCCTTGCGCAGGTGCACCCAAACCAAGTCTCTCGGTTCAAATAACATCTTCTTACGACCCTTGTTGGCGTGCTTCTCATATAACTTGGTCATCTTCTCAATGTTTGCTTTAGCTTGATCATGAAGCTTCTTGACAAATTCTTTAGGCAAAAGGTAGTGTTGCCAACTTTCCAAGCTTCTAACAAGAGCATATAATTCTTTATCATAAACTGAGTAATTCAGAGTTGGACCACTTAGCTTTTCACTGAAGTATGCAATTGGCCTCCTTTCTTGCATGAGAACGCCACCAATTCCTATACCACTTGCATCACATTCAATTTCAAATGTCTTACCGAAACCTGGAAGTGCAAGAAGTGGGGCTGTTGTCAACTTCATCTTCAGTTCTTCAAATGCCTTCTCTTGTGCTTCTCCCCAATTAAAAGGCACTCCTTTCTTTGTCAACTCATTGATGGAGCAGCAATGGTG
>NC_012879.2:26671884-26685589 GCF_000003195.3 Sorghum bicolor
AAACCAGCAAGTCCAAGGAAGCTACGCACTTGACTTGCATTCTGTGGAGGCATCCACTCACGAACAGCTTTGATCTTATCCTCATCCACCTCCATACCATGTCCTGAAACAACAAAACCAAGAAAGACTACCTTGTCGGTGCAAAATGTGCACTTGTCAAGGTTAGCATACAATTTTTGCTCACGTAGGCCAGTAAGCACACTTTGGATATGCTCAACATGTTCATCAAGAGACTTGTTGTAAATTAATATATCATCAAAGTAAACCACAACAAACTTGCCAATGAAAGATCTAAGCACATGATTCATCAATCTCATAAAGGTACTTGGTGCATTAGTCAATCCAAAGGGCATTACCAACCATTCATACAACCCAAACTTGGTTTTAAAAGCTGTCTTCCACTCATCTCCTTCTCTCATTCTTATTTGGTGATAGCCACTTCTCAAGTCAATTTTAGTGAAAATTGTTGCACCACTAAGTTCATCAAGCATATCATCAAGTCTAGGAATGGGATGCCTATATCTTACTGTGATGTTATTAATAGCTCTACAGTCAACACACATTCTCCATGAACCATATTTTTTTGGAACTAAAAGAACAGGGACTGCACAAGGTGAAAGACTTTCCTGCACATACCCTTTTCTCATCAATTCTTCCACTTGTTGCTGAATTTCTTTTGTTTCCTCCGGATTGGTGCGGTATGCAGCTCGGTTTGGAAGTGAAGCACCGGGAACAAGGTCAATTTGATGTTCAATTCCTCTCTTGGGTGGCAGCCCTGGTGGTACCTCCTCTGGAAAGACATCCTCATATTCCTGTAACACATTAAAAATAACACTTGGCAAAGTAGAGGATAAGTTGTTAGGGGAAAGAAAATTTTCCTTGTACAGGAGTACAACGAATGTGGCATTGGGTTCACTCAATTCTTTTAAATCCCCTTTCCTAGCCATCATAACTAATCCCTCTTTTCCCTTTGTCTTGGTCATTTGTGGCTGTGGGGTTTTAATTGGCTTTGGAAACACTCCCTCACTATTTTTGTGGATCACTCGCAAGTGGTTCTCGCTCTCACGCTGTTTTCTTTTTAGATCATCATTCAAAATCTCCTCTGGTGTCAAAGGGAGCAAAGAAATTCGCTCTCCTTTGTACATGGAAACCAGCTTGTTGGTTCTTCCAAAGATCTGAACATCACGATCATATAACCATGGTCTACCTAGCAGCAGCTGGCATGCTTGCATAGGCACCACATCACACTCCACATGATCATTATACCTCCCAATAGAGAAAGGAACTATCACAACATGGCTCACACGCAGCGCACCACAATCATTCAGCCACTGCATCTTGTATGGATTAGGATGACGCCTTTGTTTTAGCTCCATTCTATCAACCAATTCTTGGCTAGCAATATTGTTGCAGCTGCCATTGTCAACAATAATTCTACACAACTTCTCTTTGACCATGCCTTGAGTGTGGAAAAGATTGTGTCGCTGCCCATTCTCTTCCTTTGCAGCAGTAACACTAAGCACACGAAGAGAAATAAAGCAGTTGTTATCACCTTCATCGGGTTGGATCTCATTATCATGGTTCTCATGATCCTCATCATATCTTGGACCTTCTTCCTCTCGATCACTTTCAGATTCCCATTCACCATTCTCATTCACAATCATGGTCCTCCTACTAGGACATTGTGTAGCAATATGTCCACGACCGTGGCACTTGTGGCACACAATTTCTCTACTACGTGCAGAGGAAGTAGTAGCTGAGGAAACAACAGTTGGGGCTGCTACACTTTTAGCAGGTCGCTGCTGATATGCAGGGGATGATGCTGTAGAAACCACCATCTTTGAAGGAGCATTAGATGAAGAGGGCCTAGCTGCAACACCTTGGGACCGTCCCCACCAAAAGAAGTGATGGACTGCTGCTTGCGCCATGGGGCTGCAATAGAATGACTTGCATAAGATTTTCCACGTGTCTCTTGCTGAATTTTTCTTTCAGTACGCATAGCTTGATCAACAACGTCTTGCAAAGTATGGTATGGAAACATCTCAACAAATCCAGCAATTTCCTCATTGAGACCACCCAAAAATCTTGCCATTTTTGACTCTAGATCCTCTCTAATTCCAGTCCGCACTAACAGCAGCTCCATCTCCTTATAATACTCATCAACCGATCTTTTTCCTTGCTTCAACATTTGTAACCTATTGCGAAGGTCACGCTGATAGCTTGATGGTACAAATCGCCTTCTCATCACTTGCTTCATCTCTTCCCATGTGTTGATATGTTCACGGCCCAACACAAGTTGATTCTCTTGTATCTGATTCCACCAAGTCAGAGCATAACCGGAGAACTCCACTGAAGCAAGATTGACACACCTCTGATCAGAGAGATTATGCACTCTAAAATTTTGATCACACTGCTCAGCCCACTCAAGATATGCATCTGCATCCTCTCTTCCAGTGAATTTTGGGATACTCAACTTGACACGAGCAATGCTGTCTGGTTCTTCCTTATTACGACGTCCATGATGATGCTCTCTATCTCCATGATCAGCATGCCGCCGATGATAATGGCGCCGCCTATGCAGCCCATCATTTGCAAAGGGATTCTCATCAGACCCCTCTTCGTGACCAAAGTTATCAAATTCTTCATCATCAAAATGAACTCGATGGCCACGACCACGTCCATGAGCTCGTCCTCCATTTTGGCCATGATGACCAGCCCGCCTACCACCACCACGACCATCTCTGAAACGGTCATGTCCTCCTTTAGAATTTTTAGCACCAGATTCATCAGATTGATGCCGAGGAGCCCTCTGCCCATCCGCAGGTATGCGTGCATCAAGCATTCTCTCCATGGCCTGCAGAAGTGAGTCTGCCATTTGGCGCAACTCAACCCGTGCAACAGGGGGTTCTTCTCCATGACGATTACCATGAATACTTGAGTTGAATCCTGTCATGTTAGCACTTAAGGCAAAATATAGTGGAATGGGTAAATTTGTGGAATCACACAACCACACCTCTTACTTACCAATGCTCTTTCCTGTTCTCAAGGACAGTGAATTGTGCTAGTGTAGCTACTCAATAGAAGTGATTCCAAGGTCGCAAGGATTACGAGTCGAATGTCTTGGTTTCAGTTTTAGGTGGAGCTATAGGTGGCTAAACAAGGGAGGCCATGGTACTGAATATCAAGTGATTTGATGTGCTCACAAGATATAGTGTTGCTGATATATAAATCACCAAGAATCTGAATGTGTAAACTGAATTTTCAGTGAGCAAACCGCAATACAACCCCTTTCCTCTTCTTCTACTTTTGTTGTTCTTTCTCTTTTCTTTTCTCTGTTTTTTTTTTACTTTTCTTTTAACCCTTTTTTTTATGCTAACAGGGGTGCGGATAGCAAATGAAACACAACACAATATATGTAAAGAGAGTGACTAGCAACTTGATGAACACAAAACACAAGATAACAGTACCGTCAAAGGGCTTTAGGATTTTTTTTGTGGCTTTTTCAGTGGACTATAGGTGATGAACAAATCAGTAGCAAATGATTGATATACTAAAGATAAATATGTGGATGTTTGTAAGATCTACCGTGACAACGAAAGCTTTGATACCAGTTGATAGGTTACCAATATGAATCGGTGCTAGGGTCGCCCGATCTTCACGACAGTAGATCAAAAGAACAAGGATAACTTGCTGCGAACAGTGGGTAACTAGCTTTATACCTGACAAAGGTTGGATGCGACCAAGCGACGGGGAGAGAGACACAGAAACCGCGAAGACTTCGACTCGATCTCCGAACGACCGCAGAACCACAATCCGGAACTAATCCACACAATACGGCGCAGCCGAACGGAAGCCGTAGAGCACGAAGTAGGGGAACCCAGAGGATTCACTTCACAAGTCCATGAAGAACAAGGAAGAACAAAGGTTGAGTAAGGCACTCAGTAGCGCGACTGCAATATCATGTAGTTTATCAAATGATCAAAGGTTGCTGATAGCTTAGAGGTAGGGGATATTTATACTAGGAACAACCCTCCTAGATAAGTATGAAAACGAAATAGAGTTTCTGGGTGAAGGCAATGTGAATGGACCCCTCGGAATGGATTCCCGAACTGGCTTCGCGTGACTGTTGGCCTCCAGAGCAGTTTCCAATAAACTGACCATAACTGTTTATTGGGAAGTCCAAATGACGAACTGTTTCTTGGGTGTGAAACTAGACTTGAAGGGCTTTCCAGCAATGTATGCCATGTACCTCGAAACGTTGTAGATTGGTACAGTTTTGCACGGCAAGTTGTACCAACATTCTGTCATGGCAGACTGTTGACCTTCTAAGCAGTTTGTACTAATTCTGGTCTGCAGGCAATATGGTGTATCAAAACTGGTCGCCACTAGATTCATTGGAAAGTAGACTCGACAAGCTTTCCAACAAGTCCTCATGGGCCTTCATAGCTTTGGTGATTAAAAAGTTATGAAGATTTATTTGCACTGGTCTATTTTTGACTTCCACTGGTCCGTTTTTGACTTCCACTGGTCCGTTTTTGACTTCCACTGGTCCGTTTTTGACGTGTCTTCTAGGACTTGCACTGGTTCGTTCTTCAGGGTCCGATTCATCCTTCTCTTCTTCTATATACTTGAGTACAATCAAGGTAGAACACTTAGGTAGTATATAATTCTCATTAATGTTAAAATGAATCTCAAAAAGTAGTGCATGGACCTCTTGTTGTAGCTTCTTTGCACGACTACGTGTAACCGGTCCATCGATGACTTGGGCTGGTGTCGGTGTAGGTAAAACTTGAGTGGTTGTAGCTTGACTTGGAGCTTGTGACATCTTGCTTGCTGGCATGGTCATATCACGTTCTCTGTAGAAAATCGATACTCTGGAATACTCCCGGGTGAAAGCTACATCGGTATCCGTGCGCTTGCGGATTTTTCTGTTTGCGTTTAAAATACCCAACAAGTTTTCTGGCGCCGTTGCCGGGGAACGGTAGTTGTGCTAGTTTCGAACCAAGTCGTCCGTGTATCCTTTTTCTTTTCCTTTTTTACCACACTCACCTTATCATTTTCACCATACCACATGGATTTCACTCTAATCATTAATGAGCATGGAATTTTTTTCATAGCCACTTCATTTACTCCATGCTCATATGCAACATCTTCCCAATCCATTAGTTTTTCCAACATCACCACATTCGAGATCTCCAACCCCCTCATCCTTTCTATTTATAAAAACTTTAAAAGGGCGGTTGTCGATGCATATGTCTATATTAAATATTGCAGATCACGTTGAGTTGATCTTGATATAGGTCAGCGTTGGAGGGGAAACCACTTCGGCGACATAAATTGATGGTTTCCCAAAGACAAGCTTAGTGTCCTAAAACAAGCACTGATGAGATTGTAACATGAGCTTTTATTTATTTGCAACATTACCTTGTGTATTGAGCATATAAGGATAATTGTAAAAATATTCCTTCGGGTATTCTTATCACTAACCTTTCCAGGATTGGAGCAAGAAGATCGGATGAATGACAAGCACAAGGTATGTCCAACCAATCATCATACAACATTGAATTAAATTCATCCAAACTTGAATTTTGCAAAATTCAAGCTTGGGGGAGTACTTTACATAAAAACATCCTTTGCCATGTTGCTATGTTGGTTGTCCCTACCTTTGAGATATGCTCAATCTGTTAAATACTAATCACACTACTTCATCCCCACTTGAGTAGATCTCTATAAATGCTCTCATGCTACCTTTATTTGCTTTAGTATATGTCTAGGTTTGGAGTAGTTTCATTTATCTCTTAATTAAGCATGGTGCTTAGTTTAGGGCTAATGATCTTACTTCCAAGGGATTTTGAATTAAGCATGGTGCTTAGGTTAAAATGCCCTCCTAAATCAATTTAGACATGGTGTCTAGGTTGATCTTTGAGCCGATAGTATGCTATAGTAGATATTGGATATTTTGTTGGACTAACCCCTGCAGGAAAACTTTCAATATCGACCTGGGAAGTCCTGAGATAAACTCACATTGGAGACAAAGAGAGAGACACATGAAGTTTAGCAATTTACACAAGGAAGGCATAGTTCACAAGAGATGATCCATGGAGGGTGCCATGAACACGATGCACAACCGCTAAGAAAGGAAAGCTTCCACAAGGTGATATTGTACCATTACTCTTCAATTAAGGTAACATCTTAAGGTATGTGACTATCACTGTTGTAAGCTTCTCCTTGGTTCTGGTGTTCACATGAATAAAAGAGACAAACATGTATCATTTACAACTCTAGATTAACCAACCCAATTGATTCAACATGTTTAGTCCTTCCACCTTTGTGATCCCACACTCCTAATCTTATGAGCTAAAATGTTGCACACTCAATCTTTGGAAGATATATTTTATAAAAAAAACAACATAAATATAGATAGATTATCTTTCCATTAGGTTGAGCGATCATATCTGACAAATGTTTTAAATGCTACACTCATGATCTTATTATCCATCAACTTTGTCTTGCTCACTATGCTTAAGGTTAGAGAAGGACAAATACACTTTTGGTTCTGTTGATGTTTTCCACCAACAGGGCCCATGCACTTGATCTCTGCCTTGTCTCTATGAGCAGGTACACTTCGAGCAAAATATGAAGGAGTTTTACAACTCCCAGACTCCACCAAGTGAAGAACCTAGATCTACAAGCTCAACACATTGGAAATATTAGACACTCAGGCAATCAATGCCCTGAAATGCTTAAGGACGTAACTACTGGAGTAACCCTGTTGTGGAAGTAATTACTGACCTTCTGCCGGTTAAGAGAGACGATCCAGGACGCCCCGTCATCCCGATCTCCATCGACATGGTGGACTTCCTAGAAGCACTCTGCGACTTTGGCTCCAGCGTCAACATTATGCCCAGGGTACTCTATGAAAAATTCTTTACACATCCTTTACTAGAAACAACCATGTGTTTGCAGCTTGCAGATCAGACACTAAGTTTCCCAAAGGGAATATTGAAGAACCTCTGCGTCCGAGTTGGTACCTTGTACGCCCCAGCAGACTTCGTGGTAACAGAGACTAGTACTGATGAGAGGGCACCCATCATCCTAGGGAAGCCATTCCTGAACACCTCAGGAGCTGTCATCTACGCTAGTGCTGTCAAGATCAGTTTATACATCAAGGGGAGGAAGGGGACGTTTTCCTTCAAGAACAAGAGTACACAAATCTTAGAGCAATCCTGACATGAACCAAGGAAAGGACCAACAGGAGGAACAAGAACAAGCAAAAGTGGACCGAGTTAGCTAAGATGGTCACTGCAGTTCAAGGAGGTCAAGATCGTCGATTTAAGTCACCGTTCCTAACCAAAAACGATGACCCAGCTCCAGATGGCAGATCAGACATTCTGAAAGGTTGAAGGTTATTGACATGAGAGAAGACAAGTACTATCCACCCATCATCCTTGGAAGACCGTTCCTTAGCACCGTTAAAGCAATCATCTACATTGGAACCAGAGAAGTCCACATGCACTTCCCCTCTGAGAAGGTACGCCGCTATTTTAATGACCTTAACTATATGGTTGAAGACTCTAAGCAGGTCAGGACAAGAAAAAGACGACGCAACCGCAACCAGAGGAAGCAAAATCATCAAGGACGGATGGGTAGACTATAAAGGAGAAGTTGTAAGGTCTGAAGACATACAGCTTGAACAGAACTGTCCTAAGGAGACCGTACCACCGAGTCAGGTGTGGAGAGAGAAGATAGCTATACATGAAGACCAGGCGCCACAGGAACCACCGACTACGCCATCCAGCGAATCCCAGGACGAGTGAGGAAACGGAGAGTCCTGTTCGGAGGACTTAAAAATACCGAACGCCTTGCCAAGAGAATTCAAAGATCAAAGAAGACTAGCAGACGGAGGACATCCTAATCACTATCAGAGTGCTGCCGACATTCAAATACACCTCCGCCATCTGCTAGCTATGTTAGAAGAAATTACGTCAAAATCCAGCTTGGGGGAGAGCACCCCCATTTATCCAGCTAAGTGTTCTACTCACGTTTATATTTTACTCAAATAATAAAAAGATGCATAATCATAAAAACCCAAATAAAGATTTTGTGCTTATATATATATATATATATCTTTGCTTAGTTTTCTTATTAAATAAATAAAATATCTAGGCCAAACTGAACTTAAATAATAAACTCTTACATGGATATGATAAATAGTTGCTCTGCCATGTACCTAGTTTTCAAGTTTGAGCTTTCTCTCAAGTCACTGCCACACGTTCGGGCATTAGCACCGGTCGGGAAGGGCCTGTTGCCCCGGTTCCCGAGCCGGTGCTGCCCTTCCGGGACTAAAGGCCCACCCTTTAGTCCCGGTTCGGGCAACCGGGGCTGAAACCCCCCTTTAACATCGGTTGGTAACACCAACCGGTGTTAAAGGGTCCTGCCAGGGCTGCCACGTTGCAGGACCCTTACCAACCGGTGTTAAAGGGTTTCTTTTTCTTTTTTTTTTGGTTCACTTCTTCGGTTCTGTTTATTATTTATATATAATATATAATAATAGGTTTTTCAATACATGTTTTGCTGATACAATAATATATTTATCTTACATGCATATTAAGCATATATAAATGAAAATTATAGGCTTAGCTTAAAAATTAAGCTTTGCCTATAATAAAATGAATAGACCACATCAAAAATTAAATAGATATGTAAAAAGGTTTATATATATATAGTTTTATATGTACAAAATTCGTAAAACATATATACATAGAGTTTTTTCTCCTAATGTCTACAAACGATACAAATGATCATTGTTGTTTGGAATAAGAGTTTCGTTGCCGTTGAAGTGAAACTCGCCGTTTGGATTGATCACTTGGTCGCGGAGAAATCCTGCTATCGTCTCTTGGATAGCTTTGATTCGGTCTTGTTGTAGGACCTTTTCCCTCAGCCATTCCGGCTTTAATTTGAAATAAATAAAAAAGGTATTAGTTATCTAAGTTATTCAATATAATTCAGGAGATAATGAAAAGAGACAATGGGTGTTTGATTGACTTGTGCCATCATGAATTTGCACACGTAATATGCACATAGATTGTTCCCCCCTTCTTGTCTTAACCACCACTGTACGATATATATATATAAATATTCACGACCACGAGAATAAGAAGGCTAAAAGTTAGCGAAAGTTTGTTAGCTAGTAGAACTTACTTGTGGATGTATTATGTTAAGCGGCGCTTTACATCCACTGAGATGTTCACGGTCAATGAATCTTTTCCAAACCCTATACACAGCCATTGTGGATCGTGAACTAATAATTACACAGTCATATTATGATATTTTTGTAGCTGAGATCGACATTACGTACCTTTGAATAATGTTTACCATTTGTTGATAATTTTCTTGTGGTTTTCTCATTGAGTCAAAGATTATCAACCGGTTCTTGGGAATTTCAATGACCATGAGTATCCAGTGAAAGCTGTTTACACACACATATATATAGTCAGTCCTATAATGTAAAAAAAATATGCATGCACTTAATAACTATATAACTCACTCGAAGTTGAAGGGGAAGAGTATTTTTTGTTTTTCTTTTTGGTTCACAAAGAACCTCATAAGATTGGTGTAGACTTCTGTCTCATGATCTGCTGTCCACACTGCCTGCGGAGCCTTGAAAACAATATAAGGGTCAACGAACCCAATACTATTGTCATTTTTCATTCTGAGCTCTCTCATTTGGTGCCTGCATATATACATACAAATCCTAAGTGTGTAAGGATTATATACATATAATTAAAGAAGTTAGAAGAATAATAAAAAGAAAAAAATACTTACAGACAAAAGCAGCTGACAAGAGATTTGTCAAGAGCGTCGAGGTGGCATAATTGGTGCAATTCTTCGAACTGCACGTATATGAGGTCATCTCCACGGAAGTAGTGATGTTGTCTAATACGAAAAGAAATCCAATTATCTCCCCTTTTAGACGCCTCAATGCACCATTTGTTTATTGCAAACATTTGTGTGCCGAGCTCGTGTAAACGCTTAGGGTCGAATAGACTCCTGCCCGGTTCATATCTTGCCCTCCATTGATCAACTACCTCGGCTTTTTCAAATGTTTGGCATCCAAGAATGGTGGCAATTTCTTCCATATTTAAACCGCTCTATCCAAAGTAACGCTCAAGCGAGTCTAGCTCAGACAACGCTAAGGATTTCTTTGACATCAAGTCTTCATTTGAGCCGTATTGATTTGGCACAATCAAAGGGGGCACCGGTTTTGATACTTCTCCGAGCTGTGGGACCCCCTTTCCTACTCTCTTCTTAGTAGGCTGTGAAGACTTGACCAGAGACCGCTCATAGTCCGAAAGTGCTGGCTTTTTCTGAGCTTCGCGTTGCTTCTTTTGATGGTCCGCCACCTTCTGCCTCAGTTCCGATGGCTTCACATAAAAGTATGGCTTTTCTGGGTTAAGCCATTTTTTCCTATCCTCCTTTATTTTATCAAAAAATTGTTGGACCTCAGCTTTGGATGTAGCAATTACCTCCTCTTCACTCTTTTCGTAAGGTAATTTTTCTGGCGTCTTAGCTCTCTTTGCTGAGGCAGCCTTCTTTGGAGGTGGGACCGGTGACTTCGGTCCTTCTTGGGCGGACCGCTTCTTACTACCTCGCTTTGGAGGCGAGGGGACCGACCGTGCACTCTTTGGAGAGGGCGGTGCAGGCGGTGGAGGGGGTGGGGCCGATCTTTTTGGCGTTGGAGAACGCGGTGGAGGAGTTGGAGAACGCGGTGGAGGAGTTGGAGACCTCGGTGGAGGAGGTGGAGACCGTGGTGGAGGCGGTGGCGGGGTCGGTGTGGCCGCCGCAGGTGTTGGAGGAGATCCAGCATTGTCACCGCCCGCAGCACTATGATGCGCTGGGGAGAGAACTGGACTTAGGTTGGAGGAGTCCCTGCAAAGAAAACAATTACAAGTTTTGTGAGTAAACTTTTTTTAATTTCAATACATAATAAATAATATAAGAAGTAAAATCACACACAAACCTATGCTGAGGAATAATTATGAAGCGCTTGCGCCAACAAATAAATGTCTTCTCAGCTTCACCTAAGGTCTTCTCTCTGTCTCCCCCTTCTATGTCTAGTGGCACATTGCCACAACCTTTCTCAACCCTATCAACCGAGACGCTAGCATATCCACCAGGTACTGGTCGATTATGGATTCTTGGAGTTCTCGTTCGGTTGATAGGGTTGACAACAGCGATAGCCACCTTTTTGGTGGCATTCCCATCTGGTACATGCAGCTCACAGGTAGTAAAAGCCTCTATGACATCATCCACGGGGAAGTGTAGCTTCGTGTCATCCTGAATGGTTGGTACTTCCGTGGATGCGCAGCTGCTTCTCAACTGGCCTGGGGGGCTAACATTGACCTCAGGATGTGATGTACCTTGCCCTTTCGTCATTTGACTAAGTGCTGCTTGCACTTGCCTTTGAATCTCTGCCTGCATCCATTCTTCACGAGCTTTCTCGCGCTCTTGTGACTGCAGAACAAAAGCTTCCAGGCGGCAGATCCGCTCTGCCTCCTCATCCTTCTTTCTCTGGCGGCTTCTGTAGGTATCTTGATCGGCTTGGAATGATTGCAGCCACGGAACTGCCCCATAGCCTCTCGTACGCCCACCGTGCTGAGGATTTTCAAGCGCATAGGTGAGTTCATCCTTCTCCCTGTTAGGCCTGAACTCACCAGACTGAACCGCCTCTCGTGCACGGACTAGTCTCTCTGCTGCTCTAGAGATTTCTTGGCCCCAAACTAGCGCCCCGGTGTCTGGGTCCACGCTTCCCCCATGACCGTAGAACCAATGCTTGGAGCGCTCGCTCCAATTCTTTGCTATTGTCTCGGGTGTGACCCCCCTAGCAAGCATCTCCTGTTCCATTTGGTCCCACTTGGGAACAGCACTCTTATAACCACCTGATCCCATATGATGGTGGTATGTCTTTTTACTGGCATTCTCTTTGTTTCTATTGGCTCGTTCCTCGCCCTCTTCTGATGTTTTGTACTGCACAAAGTCATCCCAGAAGGCCCTCAGCTTTACATATTGCTTGAGGTTGAAATCTAGAGTCTCGTTTTTCTTGACATATTTATTGTACAAAGACTTCTTCCAATTCTGGAAGAGTACTGCCATCTTCTTCATAGTCTAGTCATAAATTCGCACCTTCAACTCTTCATCGTTGGTGTCGAAGGTGAAAACGTCTGTGACGGCTTTCCAAACTAACTCCTTGTCACGATCAGAGACAAAACTGATCTCAGGAGCACCTCGCTTCTCTCTTCATTCACGACAACTGATCGGTATTTGATCTCTCACAAGATATCCACAGTGACTAACATATTTATTTGCATGCTCACCAAGTGGTCTGCCTGTAGCTATCTCAAACTCAGAGATTACATAGCGGCCCTCCAACGGCTTCTTTGGCCCTCGTGGAGGTACGCTTCTCCCCGTAGAGGTCGATCCAGAAGGCTACACGTACATATAGAAACAAAAATACTAAATTAATAACCAAGTAATAAGTCTAAAACCTAATGTAAGAGATGCATTATTTATATATGTTTACATTTACATACCTCGCCAGTATTTTCTTCTCGTTGCACGACAAGTTGTTGCTCAGGGGCATTGCCCTCTTGTTGCTCAGTAGGATTGCCTTGTATGATGTCATGGTAATCAACAAAGTACTGACTACCGTCGTCGATTATATTTTGAATGGCAGCTTCCATATAATCAGAATCATCATGAGGACGGTCAGCCATTTCTATGTCTGCAACCATACATATATATATTCTATATAAGATAAGAAATACACTAATACTACTACAAATGAAAGTGTTGGAGTGCTCTAAAAATAATACTAGGATCTTTTAAGCCAAGTAATACATTAGAATAAAAAACAATACTAGAATAATACATACATACATACATACAAACAATTATAATTCATACATACAAACAATTATATTCATAAATACAAACTATATATATGTGTGTATATGTACAAAAAATAATATACATACATACAAAAAATAATACATATATACAAAAAATAAAACATACATACATACTATATATATATACTAGAATAATATATTAAAAAAATAATACATACATACATACAAACTATTATAATTCATACATACAAACTATATATGTGTGTGTATATGTACAAAAAATAATATACATACATACAAAAAATAATACATATATACAAAAAATAAAACATACATACATACTATATATATATATACTAGAATAATATATTAAAAAAATATGACATACATACATACAAACAATTATAATTCATACATACAAACTATATATGTGTGTGTGTATATGTACAAAAAATAATATACATACATACAAAAAATAATACATATATACAAAAAATAAAACATACATACATACTATATATATATACTAGAATAATATATTAAAAAAATAATACATACATACATACATACAAACAATTATAATTCATACATACAAACTATATATATGTGTGTGTATATGTACAAAAAATAATATACATACATACAAAAAATAATACATATATACAAAAAATAAAACATACATACATACTATATATATATACTGGAATAATATATTAAAAAAATAATACATACATACAAACAATTATAATTCATACATACAAACTATATATATGTGTGTATATATGTACAAAAAATAA
>NC_012879.2:26686948-26691504 GCF_000003195.3 Sorghum bicolor
TGGGATGTTTCATTGTTTTATATATACCGTTTATATTATAAATTGTATAGTAAATTAAATATTTTGCATAATGTTTTTTAAACAGTGATATATATTGTAATTTGTTTTAATGTACACATGAAAAATTTTAAACTTAAATATCTTATTGTATTTTTAAAATTTGCAATGATTCTCTAAGAAATGTTTAGTATTTTGTTAATCCAAAACAATATTATTCCAATAAATTTACAAAAACTATATCCAATGAACGGGAAATTTATTTTCACATCATATTGACGTAAAACTTTTTATTTTTGTTATTTATTACTAGGAATGCTAGTTGGGTATAATTTTCATCAAATAAAAAATCATATAAAAATATATATCTTGATGAACACACCATTTGACCGAACCCTAGATTGTCCCAAATGGAAAAGTCATGAATACAAAGTTTGCTACACTCATCAAGTTCTACATGTTGTCTAATGGTCAACTTTTCATTTGGAAAAGTTTGAACCACTGAATTTTGAATTTTCATAGAACTCATAGCCACGCAGCGGTTTCGGAACCTTAGATGGTCTCGAATGGAAAAGTCATGAATTCAAATATTGTTCCACTCATCAAAATCTACATTTCATATATAGACCACTTTTGCATTTGACAAAGTTTTGGGAAGGTGTAGTTGAAAATCCACAATTGACACATATAGTTTCATATAGTTTGTGTGAGACTCAAGAATTGGTGGGTATTGTTAACTTAGACTTTCTCAAATGGAAAAGTTGTGTATATAAAAAGTTTAGATCTTGAAGATATCTAACAACTTGGTATTCAAAATATTTTCATTGGAAGTAATTTAGTTTGTTATTTGACCAAGTTTGACCAAAACCCGTCTTGGATTTTATAGAAATGTAATTAGGATTGGCTCAAAATTATCCAAATAGAAAAATGGACAATATATAAAATATAGATCTTGATGATCTCTAACAACTTTGTATTCAAACTTTTTTCATTTGAAGTCATCAAATGGGCTATTTGACCAAGTTTGACCAAAGTCAAAGCATTGGTTTTTACAAACACACCCTTTGACCGAACCCTAGATTGTCCCAAATGGAAAAGTCCTGAATACAAAGTTTGCTACACTCATCAAGTTCTACATGTTGTCTAATGGTCAACTTTTCATTTGAAAAAGTTTGAACCACTGAATTTTGAATTTTCATAGAACTCATAGCCACGCAGCAGTTTCGGAACCCTAGATGGTCTCAAATGGAAAAGTCATGAATACAAATATTGTTCCACTCATCAAAATCTACATTTCATATATAGACCATTTTTGCATTTGACAAAGTTTTGGGAAGGTGTAGTTGAAAATCCACAATTGACACATATAGTTTCATATAGTTTGTGTGAGATTCAAGAATTGGTGGGTATTGTTAACTTAGACTTTCTCAAATGGAAAAGTTGTGTATATAAAAAGTTTAGATCTTGAAGATATCTAACAACTTGGTATTCAAAATATTTTCATTTGAAGTAATTTAGTTTGTTATTTGACTAAGTTTGACCAAGTTTGACCAGAACCCGTCTTGGATTTTATAGAAATGTAATTAGGATTGGCTCAAAATTATCCAAATGGAAAAATGGACAATATATAAAATATACAAAGTTTGTTACACACATCAAAATTCACAATTCTCAAATATAGTTTCATACAAAGTCAAGCCGACACAACAGTGAACTTCTTGACGTATGACCCTTGGTTATGATCCTGCCGTAACCATGGAGTATCCTCATTGTTTAACAGAATGCTTGGGTCTTTGTTGACTATGAAGGGCGGAATTCGATCATCCCTTTCATAATCGCCTGACATGTCTGACTTGTCCTCAATTCCGACAATGTTTCTTTTTGCCAGAAAGGACAATGTGGCGCTTTGGCTCATTGATGATTGAGTGGTCATCATTTTTTCCTCTCTTTGGTTTCGTAGACATATCTTTGACATAGAACACCTGACTCATGTCTGCAGCAAGGACGAATGGTTCGTCTTTGAACCCACTATTGTTAAGGTCCACGGTTGTCATCCCATACTCCTTGTCGACTGTTACCCCACCTCCGGTCATCTTCACCCATTGGCACCGGAACAAAGGAACTT
The DNA here is from genome assembly GCF_000003195.3 of Sorghum bicolor. Classification (NCBI taxonomy): domain Eukaryota; kingdom Viridiplantae; phylum Streptophyta; class Magnoliopsida; order Poales; family Poaceae; genus Sorghum; species Sorghum bicolor. The sequence goes on from NC_012879.2 coordinate 26,689,071, forward strand.
TAAAATTAGCTGCATAGACTAGTTCCCATATGTCTTCTATGCGTCCATAATATGTTTGTCTGTTCCCATTTGGATCCGTGGCATCCACGCGTACACCACTATTTTGGTTGGTGCTCTTTTTATCTTGGCCAACTGTGTAAAATGTGTTACCATTTATCTCGTACCCTTTGTATGTGAGGACATGCCATGATGGTTGCCTGGCCAACAAATAAAGCTGCTCATCAATGTTTTCATCACCTTGACATTTTTTGCGCAACCAATCGCCAAAAGTTTCCATGTGCTGACGCATTATCCTAGCTTCATTCTTCCCGGGCCACTGGGACCGTAGGAAGTCTTTGTGTACCTCAACATATGGTTCCACCAATGAGGAGTTCTGGAGAACTGTGTAGTGTGCTTTATTGAAGTAATCGTTTCCCATACCAATATATGTTTTCTTCCCAAGTGTTCCCTTTCCGCTGAGTCTGCCCTCGTGTCGAGATTCAGGAATGCCAATTGGGTCAAGGTCTGGAATAAAGTCAACACAGAACTCTATTCCCAAGTGTACCTCAATATAGTTTGGTACGAAACTAGACTTTAATAAGTGTGAATGAAGAGTTCTTGAGTTAGAATATTCCATCAAATTCTTGCACACGGCACATGGACAGCACATTAAACCGTCCCTCTTATTTGACTCGGCCACACTTAAGAAATAGTGCACGCCATTAATGTACTCTTTGGAGCGCCGATCGGCATTATACATCCAATTACGTCTTACCATCTGCATTAAAGATAACATATATATTATGAAAACCATGCACACATATAGTTTCTCATCTTATTGCACAACATGTCTAAGATACATAGTTGATTAATTTAGGAAAGCTTGGCTACAACAAATACAATCGCAACTTGCATTAAAAAAAACAAAACTAAAATGCACTTAAGCAACATAATTAGTTCGCGTCCGATCCCAACTATAATAGATAGATGATTCGCTTGATCAACATCATTGAACTCCTTTCGTCGGCTCACTCCCTCACCACCTTCAGCCTCAACCACCTGTGCAAAAGATTTCTTAATGTGTTCAATGTATTCTTCCTCCCAGTACCAACCCGTACATCCGCCGGTACTGTCCCACTGAAATTAAAAGAGAGAATCAAAAGTTGAATTAATATCATTTAAAAAAATATGCACATATATAAGCAAATGTCTGGAAATAACTCACATTACGATCTGGACACTTGTAGAATATACGACCCTTGTTTACTCCCTCTTTCAACACTTTGTACTCCATCAAAATCTTCTGCCCACACTTGCCACAAGTAATGAGAGGGAGTTCCGGACGGTATCGCTTTTGAACCCGTTGAGAGACTGAAGACCCGGTCACGGTTGCCATCTACTATCCATACTCAATTTTTAAACAACTATAAATTCAACATTTACTAGTAAACATGTATGATACAATGGACATTATATGTAGTAATAAAAATAAATCAAGTGATATTAACAAACCAATTAATTTGAACTATCCTACTTTCTATGATCATAAAAATATACTATAATTCATTTTTGCAAAATACATTAAAACTAGGTCAACCATAAATTATGATATATATATATGGATACTAATTCATGTGAATGATTCAAAATAACAAAGTGGATTTGAGCTAAAAAATGATGGGAACATCACAAGCCAAAAACAACATGAAAAAGACAAGAAAGGCTCCAAGAACAACAATGGTGCTCTCGGTCTGGACAAGAAAGTTAGTCACCTCCAAGCACGAAGAGATGATGACGGAGTCGAAGAAGATCAACGATGGGCGTTGGAGATGAAGAACAAATGAAGAACAAGCAAGAAGAAGCTCCAAGAACAACAATGGTGCTCTCGGTTTCAAATGGGCAGAGGGGAGGAGGGAGCCGGCCTATAAACCGGACCTTTAGCACCGGTTCAGGGCAAAAACTGGTGCTAAAGGGTTACCTTTTAGCACCGGTTTGTAACACAAACCGGTGCTAAAGGGTTTGCCTCGGCCCGTGGCTCTGGCCGGTGCTAAAGGGACCCCTTTAGCACCGGTTAGAGCCACGGGCCGAGGCAAACCCTTTAGCACCGGTTTGTGTTACAAACCGGTGCTAAAAGGTAACCCTTTAGCACCAGTTTTTGCCCTGAACCGGTGCTAAAGGTCCGGTTTATAGGCCGGCTCCCTCCTCCCCTCTGCCCATTTGAAACCGAGAGCACCATTGTTGTTCTTGGAGCTTCTTCTTGCTTGTTCTTCATTTGTTCTTCATCTCCAACGCCCATCGTTGATCTTCTTCGACTCCGTCATCATCTCTTCGTGCTTGGAGGTGACTAACTTTCTTGTCCAGACCGAGAGCACCATTGTTGTTCTTGGAGCCTTTCTTGTCTTTTTCATGTTGTTTTTGGCTTGTGATGTTCCCATCATTTTTTAGCTCAAATCCA
>NC_012879.2:26691604-26877551 GCF_000003195.3 Sorghum bicolor
GCCATTTTGGGCATCGACCAATGCCTCATTCTGTAGTAGTGAGTTAGGGCATAACTGTTATAATTTAACTCTGCTCTAAACCTGAACTTGTGGGAAGAGTACTTGATCTAAAGTCTAAGTCGTTAACGGATACGATATGGGATGGTTGAGCTGTTGTTTATCTGTTCCTAGAGATGCTAGAATTCTGGAGAATTTTATCTTTGAAAATCTTTAAAATGTTGCATGATGAGTTCCTATATGATGAGAGTTTAAATTCCTACCACAACCATATATACATGCTTGCAAGACTTTGAGCCACACATTTACTTTTTTACTGCTTATGAGCATTGGATGTGGTCAAGCTGTGTAGACCCTTAGGAGCTTGTCATGTGGTTAAAATCAAGATTCACTTGCACGTTCACTCACACATGCTCCTTCTACTCTGGAAGTACGCATCCACATATATCCACCCATTTCCATCTCGGAAACCACTCAAAAATATTCTACTCCTAATCCGGGAGAGAATAGCCAAAAACATTTTTGTTTTCCCCTGTCAAATAAATGCTCAAGTTATCTTGGTTACTACCACTTGCTATATTATTTCAGGAAATGAGTGCTCTAAAAAAAGAAGATACGAGGAAATAATAAGGGGCAAGTGCCCGGAACCTCGAAAGAAAAGAAAAAGTGAGACGAGAGGTAAAAATGGACAAGTGTCCGACAGTAGAATTAGGGGTACAAGATACCCACCTAAGAGAAAAGAAAAAGAAAATATAGAGCATCTCATTCTCCTCAAAAAGTTTCAAAAGAGCAAGAAAGGTATGTATCCCCTCAAAAGAGCAAAAATAGAATTAGACATTCACCATTGTTATCACCATCATCACCATACACCATTCATTCGCAACACATGCACATCTTGATTTGACTTAATGACTTGTTTCTCTGGATCCATGGTTTGACTATGCAATAAATGACTTGTAAGTATGTATTAGTTGTCTCCCACCTATGAGCTCCAGATATCAAAACATTATTAGAGTATGGTGAGAGAGAAGGCAATGCCACTATGCCTCATACCAAAAATATCACATACTTTGAGAGAAGGCATACACCATTACTGCCTTGGTAAGGATCCAAAAATACCACAAAAGAGAGACTAGAGAGAGTCATACAAGGAATCTCTGAGTTTTATTTGAAAATCTGCAAAAACTCCAGAGCTATAGTTAATCGAAGAACAAGAGACATTGCGCTTGACTAGACCGTTCTATCTTTTAACTGCTCAAGACACAAGTGATGGTTGCAAGCCCCATGGTGGAAGGTAAAATGAGTAAGTTTAAATCTTAACAGTTTACCCTAACCCAGAGATGAGATCTTGTTTGAACGCATGTGTATCTTTAAGGCATAAAACCACTGCAAAAACTCTTGAGTCCATCTTTGCTCAGGGACGAGCAAAGGTTAAGCTTGGGGGAGCTTGTTGACGGTCCTTAATGCTCACATTTAACCGTTAACTAATCATGGAAAAGGATCTAAATGGAACCAACACCTAGACTTAGGGTTTTATCTGACAGAAATCCACGAGTTTTGGTGTTTGTCTATTTCTGCAGGGGGTTATCAGGAAATACGGAAGAAAGGCCCACACGTCAGGTTTACATAGAGATATTAACATGCCGTGCAATTTTCTACCATCTAGAAGACTCCAGAAGCCACGGGAAGGAAGCGGAGGCCGAACGGGGCCAGGCACTGGGCGCCCGCCCCCTCCTAGAGTCCAAACAGGACTCTCTTTCGGGATCAATCTCCACCGACCTAAAGGATCAAGGATAACCATTCAATCAATGTCGGTTTGATCCAACGGCTCATATTCACTTGAAGGGACTACAAAACCAGACCCCCTGGCCCCTGGAGATCATACCTCTTCTACAGAATCAAAGTTAGGGTTTCAATCCTTCATCCATGTAGAGAGGATCCCTCTAGTTCTTCTACTTCTATCTCTAGTTCATCTAGATCTAGTTCTAGTTCATCTAGTTCTAGTTCTAGTTCCTCTAGTTCTAGTTTTAGTTAGTTATAGTTGTAATCTAGAAAATAGGGAGAGAGAAGAGGAGAGCGGAGGAGGAGCCGGATCTGTCGTATCTTCCTCAATATTGTACTTTTGCAGCAACTGGTTCGTTCTTCATCGTTCTCCAGGTTCTTTAATTCATAATTCCTTAGTTCTTTAATTACTTTTATTTACATTCAAGTTATTTATTGGATTCCCGCTTGCATCAACCACTCTAATCTTTGAAACATTAGAGTAGTAATTAATAGATTAGACGTGGTGTTTAGTCTTGCAATTACCTGGAATTGCACCTAATCCTGCGGATCGTTGTGGTAGCCTTAGGGTAGTGACAGCCCTAACGGTCGATGTATTCCACCTCATTCGGATCGGTGTTTGTAGGACCGTAGTCAGACCTTCCTAGCCCCCTTCTCATCTCTTTCTGTGGTTAGTGCTCTGATGTCCCGATATAAATAATCTTTGAAGTAATTCTTGATTCTTAGATCAACTAGAGAACTCTCAAGAAACTTCCTCTCTTCCCACCAAAAATAATTATATAGTTATCCTTGGCGATCTTGGATCTTAATTAGTACACTCACGTTCTCTGTGGAAAATCAATACTCTGGAATACTCCCGAGTGAAAGCTACATCGGTATCCGTGTGCTTGTGGATTTTTTTGTTTGCGTTTAAATACCCAACAGGCAGCTAAGGACCGATCGTCGTATGTCCTCTTGTCATGTTGAACGCATGCCTGACACTTAGTTGGCCGGATAACTCGTTCCGACCGTGAAGCCTAGTAGTATGACTCAGGCCGGAAGACCGACAAGTATAAAGTGCGCACTACCGGAGGAAGTGCGCTGTGCGGGGGGCCATTGGTGTAAGACCAAGGGCAGGTGATTTAAAAGTCCTGATCTTCATGGCAGAGTGGCAGCCGTGGGAGTGCAGCGCTGATCGGAGCCGTGATTCCTGAGTCGTACCAAAGGTGACTCGCTTGCTCTCCGACGGGGTTGCATGGGTGGCTGCTAGGAATAACCCTCCAGCTGGATAGGAATCGATTCGAATCACCATCTCTCTCAGATAGTGAGAACTTGATAGAGCAGCGGCAAACATAGCATTCACTAAGTACTAATGGTTCTTAATGATGATGTTGAGGATAGCAAGAAAGAACATATGATGAAACTTGATATGTTTATTATTGTTTGTTAATAATCAAGTGAAGTCCTTAGTCTAGGTGCTAATCTAGTGGTAGGCTAATGATAATCAATATGATGCTTATAAGAATGGTTTATTATCCAATCTAAGCTTTTTGGGAAAAAGGTATAAGTCAGGCCAGCTACAATTTATACTCAGCCTTGCATGATCTTTGATGTCTTTTATTTTGGTTAGATGGGTAAGTCTAGCTAAGTACATCCTCGTACTTAGGGTTTATTTCCCCAGCTGTTGCAGATGATATCTTCTATGATGGTTTCTGCAAGACCTACCTTCATCCCGCTGGGGATGAGTGTAACAAAACAGTCAAATTTATAAGAATTCAAGTGAATTAGCGACCACGGAGGCAGTCAAGCCAATGGACTTGAACCCATATAAACCCGGTAGTCCGACGAAATCTCAAAAGACCTCGATTCAACCAACATACAACCAAGATCGTACATGATCAAGCATCACCATCACAGATTACAACATTCATCACAGAACATAGTTTTACATCACATCAGAGTTTAAAGTGGTTATTACAAACCAAAGCAGTAGCGGAAACAAAGTAGTTTTGAAACAACAACAACTCAGTTTATAATACATGCCAGTTCCATGGTCAAGTCCCAACAAAAGCACAACTGAAGATAAAGGAGGTGATCACGCCCATGATCTATTCGTCATCCGCAGCCGGGTGATGACACTTAGCACAGTAGCCGTGGTAAACGACATCATCTGCAACAGGGTAAATAAAACCCTGAGTACGAGAATGTACTCAGCTAGACTTACCCGTCATAAACCAGAAATAAAGTGACACCAAGGAGTATGCAAGGCTGATCTTTGAGGACTGGTTTGACTCACCTTTTGCATAAAAGCCTTTGTTGTAAGTAATTCATGTATCATAATTCAGCAGCAAGTTCATTACTTAGCGACTATCCACTAGATTAGCACCTGCTCTAAGCATACACTTGAGGCTTTAAGCATTACAATAATAACCATATCCGGATTATCACATAGCTATCAACATTCTCATTATAACATTAAGTTTATTTAGTGAATTCTACGTTGCCGCTGCCCAAGTCAAGTTCTCACTATCCGGGAGAGACGGCGATTCGAATCGATTCCTATCTAGCTGGAGGGGTATTCCTAACACTCACCCAAGCATACTTTATGACGGCAGCTCGGATCACCTTTAGCACAACTCCGGACAAATTCGCGGGTCCGTACGGCGCCGCACCCCCAGGGACCGCCAATCTGCCAGGGTCAGGACTCTAACCTGACACCTCGGTCTTACGCCATTGACTCCCCGCACATCCTTACTACCAACCGGGGTGCGCACTTTAACTAGATCCGGGTATCCGGCCGGAGTTGCACTCGTAGGCTTCGCGGTCGGAACGACTTATCCGGCCAACTAAGTGATAGGCATGCGTTCAACATGACACGGGGACGTACAGCGATTCGGTCCTTAAACGACAAGGACGGGGATAGGTTCACACCCAAGACCTCCATGCCTGGTTGCTGCACTATCATCGTCCCGCCCGGTCTCAAGTTTATTATTACCACTTAATGCAACAATATATAACCATAGTCATTTGATAGCTGAATATGATAATAAAATAGTAGGAGGCTTATAATGCTCCGGGGCTTGTCTTCAACGTAAGTAGAGGGACGATGGTCCGGGCACTCCGGCAAGTCCTCCTCCTCCTCAGCTCCTTGAGGTAGCTCCCCTTGCTGTCCTTCCGGCTCCGGCAGCTCGAACTCCAGCACCGTTACTCCCTTGGGTACACCTATGTATGCATGACAAGGAGATGAATATAGAGAATGCTCATATGATGCATGATGTCATGACGAGGATCCAAATGGACATAAACAAGGTATAACATGAGCATAACCCTTAAGATTAAGTGAAACATGGGCTAACGAGTAAGTGCGTACTTCTTCTCTGGTAGAGAGACTAAATAGACAAGTTAAACAATTTCTAGCTACTCCTACTCAGCCACTGGTTTAGTAGGCAAACCAACCAGTCAAAAGTTTCAGCCATAACTCAAGCATCTTTTAACCAAACTAAGCAAGCAAGTACTTTCTGGAAAGCTTAGCAAATTGTCTACAATTCACTTTTAGACATCCCAGACTGATTCCCAACTTAAATATGCTAAAACCTATAAAGTTGGCTGGCTGCTCTGGAAATTCCAGAGAGCAAGCACTTTGCGGCAGCTACTTGCAACATGCACAACTTTCAAACTACTCCACCAAATGTCATGAAATTTGGACACGAAGTAGATCAGTAAGTTAGCTACAAGTTTGTTGTAGACAAGTTTCCCAGAAAACATCATCTTCAATTAGTTCTTAATCATTTGCTATCAGCTGTACAGAAATACTCTAGGAAAGGCAAAAATAGCTAAAATAATATTTTACACATATTGAGAATGTATCAAAACAACAATTCAATTGCACCAGTAGGTAGAACATATCTAAGAAACACCGGAAAACATCATGGCAAGGTCTAAAACCAATTCTATCCTCACCTTTTTCATTTATTTAATTATTAAGGTGTTTTAATGAACATGCATTCCAATTGTTCCAAAAATCCTAAGAAAATTACAGCAAGCTCCTTATGCTGACATAAGATCACTGTAAAAGTTTTAGAACATCTGCACATACATATTGTGAGATACAAAAATAACAAGCTAGCAAAGGCATGCAAGGCATAAATGTGAAACCTCATCAAAAAGTGTCAAACAACAGATTTCAGATTTTTCCTAGCTTTGTCTACACATAAGTACAACACTCAGCAAGTTTCATCACAAAAGGAGCTATAAATAATTTATTAAAAATATCACAAGAATCTCCTATTTAAGCAAGAACTATTTTTAACTCCTCACCCAGGCTTCCAAAAATCATGATAAATTTACCAGAGCCTATCCATATCATAAGTAACAGTACCCTAAATTTTCATGGACAGCAAATCAATAGATTTTAAGATATAATTACCCATTAAAAATCGAAGATTAATTCATATCTATTTATTTATGCAAAAACATGGCATGTTTCATATTTTTATTAAAAACTAGACTTATGCTGGAACCTAGCAAAATTGGAACCATGTCATTGGGATCTCTAAAACTCTAGATATGAATTTTACAAAAACAGCATTGGCTCTGAAAAAACAGTGACCAGAGGGGTGAGAGAGGAGAGGCTGACACCCGTGACCCGCGCGTCAGTGAGACAGAGCAGAGGAGATGCTCGTCGCCAGCGAAGCTCAACGACGACAAGGTCTCGGCCAGATCCAAGGGCATCTACGTGTTCCTCTCATCAAGGCGACTCGGTTGACCTACTTTACCCACGCTCTACTGGACTCTAGGGTGCTCGCCGTCGGGAATGGCGGAGCGGCGGCGCTGCGCGGCGGTACGCCGGCGGATCCAGGCAATGGCGACGCTGTAGAGGTTGCGGACGAGCAAGAACAGTTCAAGGCGAAGCTATAGGAAGAAGAATCACGGCCAGAGGTGAACCAGAGAGGTCTGGCCACGTTGCCGGTGATCTCTGTGAACTCCGGCGAGGTGAAGCTCGCGACGGAGATGACAATGTGACCTCACCGGTGCTCGGCTAAGGGAATGGAGTGGACGTCGAGGTAGAGGACGTCGAGGCGGAGCTCTGAGCGGACTGGCTTGGCCGGAGACGCGGTGAAACGGACGGAAGAGCTCGCCGAAACGCGACGGAGCTCCCTGAGGCGACGGCGCAGCGGAATGGGAGGCACTGAGCGAGTGGAGAGCGCGTCGGAGGCGTCCACTCGGTGGGTGGCATCTTGTGGACGACGTCGGGGCTGACAGGCGGGGTCGTCGACGGCGTATGGCTGGCACCTAGCCGGACACGCGGCGGCGGATGGTTTCTGACGAAACTGAATCGCGTGATTCAGTCGTCGCCAACAGTGACTAAAACTCAAACTTCGTCAACGTTGTACTCTCAGCTCAATCGATGGTTTTGGCTGGGATTTGATCCTCTGGATAGAGCTATAGGAGCTCTACAACTTTGATTATAGGATCAGAGCCTAACTCGGTCTGGATTTCAAACTACAAGGCTCCCAATCACCCTTGGTCGAAACTGCGTGATCCAACACTTAGCCAAATTCGGCTAAGTATGAAATCAGCCCTGATTTTTGGCTTGTTAGCAATTTTTGGATGTGTTCTATGCTTTTTCATAAAAAGTCATCAACATAACTTTTGTAGCTTGTGCAATTCTCTAAAACTTTGTTTCAGGTGTCAAAGACATGCAAGGTCTCTAACACCAGTTTCATAAAACATCTTTGAAAAGAGGTCTAGGGGGTCAAAAAGGTCATTCTAGGGTTAACCATGACTTAGGGGCATTTTTGGCCAAAACCTTCAACATGAACTTTGTTCCAAATGATATTCTAAACATGATTGAGGTATTTTGGAAGATAATGTACAATTGTTTGCATTGGCTACCCCTTATAGTCACTCAATTCAAGTCACACAAGCAATTCAATCATACATGGTATACATAAGATGACATGTGATCATGATAGATGCTTATGAATGAGCATGATGATGCTTATGTTAATGCAATGCTCATGGTTAACATGCAAGCTAACACTAGGAGTGTTACAGCCCTCCCCCCTTACAAAATCTCGTCCCGAGATTTGAAAGACGTACCATTTTTCGTAGAATGAGGGATAAGTTACTTGTAAATAATCTTCCCTTTCCCAAGTGGCATCTCTCTCATTTTGACGGTTCCACAAAATTCTAAAAAGTCTGATCACTCTCCCACGAGTAACTCGTTCTTTGACATCAAGAACTTGTACAGGCTTTTCTTCATAAGATAGGTCTGACTGCAACTTGATATCTCTTGATTCAACTCTCTCTTCGGGCACACGAAGACACTTCTTAAGTTGAGACACGTGGAATACGAGGAAAATAGCTCTCATTTCGGGAGGTAGTTGTACTTTGTAAGCTACCTTGCCACTCTTCTCAATGATTTGGTAGGAACCCACATACCTAGGGGCAAGCTTTCTTTTAACACCAAAGCGATTTACTCCCTTCATAGGCGATACCTTTAGGTACACAAAGTCACCTACTTCAAACTCGATTGGCTTTCTTCTTCGGTCACCATAACTTTTCTGTCTAGCCTGGGCAGCTCTCATGTGTTGTTGGATCAGGAGAACTCACTTTTCGGCTTCCTTGACAAAGTCAATTCCGTAGTACCTCCTTTCGCCGGGTTCAACCCAGTTTAAAGGAGTTCTACATTTGCGGCCATACAAAGCTTCGAAAGGAGCCACTTGGATACTCTCTTGATAACTATTGTTGTACGAGAATTCAGCTAAGGGTAGCCATTTCTCCCATGCACCCTTGGAAGATATAACACATGCCCTCAACATATCCTCTAAGATTTCATTCACCCGCTCAGTCTGTCCGGAGGTTTGAGGATGATAGGCTGAACTATGAACCAATTTTGTACCAAGGAGTGAATGCAGATGCTCCCAAAAGCGAGCAGTGAACTGAGGACCTCTATCAGAAATAATAGTGCGAGGCACTCCGTGCAATTTAACTATCTGAGAGAAGTACAACTCAGCATAGTCGGATGGTCGGTATGTAGAGTGTATAGGAATAAAATGAGCTGACTTGGTCAAACGTTCAACAATCACCCATATGGTCCTTTTTGAGTAAGGGGAAGTCCAACAATGAAATCCATGCTGATCTCTTCCCACTTCCAACCTGGAACCGACAAGGGTTGCAATAAACCTGCAGGTTTGAGGTGAACTGCCTTTACCCTGCAGCAAGTATCACACCTTGCCACATAAGCTGCTATCTCTTTCTTCATTTTGGTCCACCAGAAATGAGGTCTCAAGTTTTGGTACATTTTACTACTCCCCGGATGAATGGACAATTTGGAAGAATGAGCTTCTTCTAAAATTTTGTTGCGTAGATCACGGTCTTTGGGTACAACTAGTCGATCGTCAAACCACAGTACACCCTTCTCATCTACCCGGAAATGCTTGGTGTCTTGCTCTTGCATTTTTCTCTTGATATGAAAAATACCAGGATCAGATTTTTGGAGCTCTATGATTTGACTTTCTAACGAGCAGCTGACTATGATGTTGTGCAAGACCACAGGATGCAATAAATTGAAGCCTTCCTCTAGGAGAGGTCTAACATGTTGTTTCCGACTAAGAGCGTCGGCTACAACATTGGCTTTTCCTGGGTGATAGTGCACTTCTAAATTGTAGTCTTTTATCAATTCCAGCCATCTTCTTTGTCTCATATTCAGCTCGGGTTGTGTAAAGATATATTTGAGGCTCTTATGGTCGGTGTAAATGTGACAAAGATTACCCAGCAGATAATGTCTCTAGAGTTTCAACGCATGTACAACTGCTGCTAACTCTAGGTCATGAGTAGGGTAGTTGGCTTCATGTTTCCTCAGCTGCCGAGAAGCATAGGCAATAACTCGGCCTTCTTGCATAAGTACACAACCTAGGCCAGTACCAGATGCATCACAAAAGACATCAAATGGCTTTTCAATGTCAGGCTGTGCCAGAACAGGAGCGGTGGTCAGCAAATGGCGTAGAGTGGTGAAAGCAACTTCACACTCCTCAGACCACACAAACCTCACATCTTTTTGCAGTAGCTTGGTCATAGGCTTAGCTATTTTGGAGAAGTCTAGAATAAAGTACCGATAATATCCAGCAAGACCGAGAAAACTCCGGACTTCGTGCACTGAAGTCGGGGCCTTCCAGTCTAGAACCTCCTGCACCTTTGACTGGTCAACAGAAATACCCTCTTCGGATAAAATATGGCCTAAGAAAGGCACTTTCTTCAGCCAAAACTCACACTTGCTGAACTTGGCATAGAGCTAATGTTCTCGCAATCTAGTGAGTACAATCCGAAGGTGCTTCTCATGTTCTTGTGCATTTTCAGAATACACCAATATATCATCGATGAACACCACCACAAACTTATCCAGTTCGGGCATGAACACCGAATTCATCAGGTACATGAAATGAGCAGGGGCATTAGTCAGACCAAAGGACATGACTAAATACTCATATAACCCATACCTGGTAGAGAAAGTCGTTTTAGGAATGTCTTCAGGTCGGATCTTGATTTGATGATACCCAGATCGCAGATCAATTTTGGAGAATACTTTGGCCTTGGCTAATTGATCAAACAGGATATCAATGCGAGGCAGTGGATACTTGTTTTTAATGGTCACGGCATTCAGCGGACGATAGTCTACACACATACGTAGAGACTTGTCCTTCTTTTTGACAAAGAGAGCCGGACAACCCCATGGAGAAGAGCTAGGCCGAATAAGACCCTTCTCTAAGAGTTCTTGCAACTGCTTTTTCAACTCTGCCAATTCATTAGGTGGCATTCGATATGGCCTTCTAGAGATAGGTGCGGTACCCGGAATTAAATCAATTTTAAACTCGATGTCCCTGTCCGGTGGCAACCCGGGCAGATCCTCTGGGAAGACATCTGGAAACTCACACACTACCGGAATCTCTGCCAAAGTGAGTGGCCGAATGGCATTGGCAGCATGACGAATGTCATCATTCTTGGGAAGCTGGACTAAGAAGGCTTCTTTGCTATCAGGCTCCCACAACATAACTACTCTTGTGTAGGTATCTATTAACACCCCATGCCTGCTCATCCAATTCATTCCCAGAATAACATCTATCCCTAGGCCTGGCAGTACGACTAAATCTGCTGCATAATTACGCCCTTCTATGGCAATATGTACATCCCTCACTACTTGATTCGTAGCAATTTGATTACCAGCAGCACTAATGCAAAATTTTCCACTATCAAGGTCAATGACATGTTGCCCATGCTTAGATGCAAATGCTTGATTCATAAATGAATGTGAAGCTCCCGAATCAAATAAGATAACTACAGGGTGTTGATTTACAAGGAACATACTAGCGGTAACTGCTTTGCCCTCAGGGATTTCTTCAACAGTGGTGTAGTGCACACGACCCATACGGTTATTGCCTCCAGCTGCAGAATTCCTCTTGGGATAAGGGCAATCTCTCGCCCAATGACCAACTTGTTTGCAATTGAAACAAGGGTGGTTATCAAGAGGATTCTTGGGGCTTCCTTGACCCGTGGCACCTCTTGAGAGAGCAACTGTGAAGGACTTGCGCACTCCCGTCTTCACATTAGACTTTTTCTGCGGTGGCCTGTACCTTGTCACAGCATTGGGTGGGCGGTAGGCTGGTTTGCTTACCACTGGAGCCTTGGACTGTGAAGCACCTGCCTCATAGGCCCTCTTGCGATTCTTGGACGCGGCATATACAGCATTGGAGTTCTCTTGAGTCAATGCATCACTCACAAACTCATTGAAGGTGGTACTCTTATTACCAGCCATGTTCTTGGACAACTTGGGACCTAATCCCGTCTTGAAGCTAGCAAGCTTTTTGACTTCAGTATCAACCATCTCAAGAGCATAGCGAGACAAATTGTTAAAAGCATGAAGATACTCAGTCAAGCTTTTAGTGCCTTGCGTCAGGTTCATGAACTCAGTGTGCTTGATAGTCATTAAGCCTTGGGGAATGTAAGTATTCCTGAAAGCAGTTGTGAACTGATCCCAGGTTACAACAGCATTGGCAGGCAAGCTGGTCCTGTAATGACTCCACCAGACACCTGCTTTGCCCTCCAACTGGTGGGCTGCATACTCCGCCTTTAGCTCTTCGGTCACCCTCAGCAATCAGAACTTCTGCTCGAGAGTGTTGAGCCATTCATCAGCTTCTAAAGGTTCAACTGCCTCCTTGAAAAGCGGTGGCTTTGTGTCCTGGAAATCCTTGAAACTGCTGTACTGATTTGCTTCTCCGCCTTGGCGGGCATGGCGACCACCCCGGTTCTGTTGCGCCATAGTTTGCATAGCCTCATTGAGCATACGCTGGCCCTCAACGAGAGCTGCCAATAGCTCAGTCGGCGTAGGCGGGGGAGGAGGTGGTGGCAGTGGCACCTCGTTGTGACCGGAGCGAGTATTTCGAGCCATCTGCACAAGGCATACCAAGTGACCGTTTAGGACAACAGATATAATTGCCATGAACTTCAATTGCTGCCATACGGAATTTAATGAAGCAAATTCACATAAATGAAGGCGCAATAATCCATGTACAACAAGAGAGTATCATCCACAACACTTGGTTATTCTCACGATCATTCAGAGTCACACTCCACAAGGATTAAAGTCACTACCGAAATTTATTTAAGCTCAACATAAACATGGAGCATCACAATTGTGTGCATAGGGTTACACAGAGTCACTGCCACAACTCAAGTTTTACAGGAGGGGCACCATGGCCAAATACATAGAGTCTCAACTAAATTTCAGATTACATGTCCATTACATAAAGAGATGGAAACTGATACTTGATCATAGATTTATTGCTAGGCTACATATCTTCCTCAGATTCTCCATTAGAGATGATGCCATCACCCTGATCTTCCTCACTAAGAGCTTCTTCATGATTAAAAGGGGCTGGTTGCGGGATAGGATTTATAATATTGTTTAAGCAGTGGACATCCAACTGTAGCTCAGCAATCCTAGTGATCAGCTCTTCCTCTCTAATTTCAGCATGGAACAAGGCTCTAACTCTAGCAGCTTCTCTATTTTCAGCCAAGCGCATAGCTTCATCTCTCTCTCTAGTCATTTGCATCATGCGGGCTTGTGCCTCATTGCGCTCTCTAACTGCATTTTCAACTTGGTTGCGGCGGGCTTGCAAAGCGGTGTGATAGTTTTGGATTTCAGCTTGTGCATCCATAAAAGCCTTGCGATGCTTGCGCACTCGCTTGCGCAGTTTGCGCTGCCCAACTTGTGCTTGTTGGAGCGCTACCATAGCGTCTATGTAGGTGTCCTGTCACACATAGTACAGCTTAATCACCGCTAGCATGGCACTCATGGCAGGGCTAGAACTATGTCCTAGCAAGGTTTCTCTCATCTCTAAAGACTCATTACCAACCTGGGACACAAATGTGTCAGTTACACTCACTCTGGGAACGGATCCAGCTGGGCCATTCACTAACTCATCACCATGCTCTTGGCAAATCTCTAGCAAAACCTCTAGGGCTGCTACTTGGGCACCCTCCCACGGAGTTTGGCCATCACAGTCAACTAACCAACCTAGCCACTGTGGGTTATTTGGACAAGAGGGAACTGTAATTTGGACATCTGCCCAAGGTAAGGCCCCTGCATGCTCAGCCTCGGTCCAAGTGTACTTAGGTGGTTCCTCATATCCAACTGAACTTAGCACCCTCCACAGCAAGGTGGGAGTGCCAAACATGTCCAGGAAAGTTTCACTTGCGTGCGGGGCTGCCATCTGTAGAAAGACCACATTTGAGTAAGGGAGATTAATTACAAGGAGAGATAAATAGATATATTTTCAGAATTTAATACCCAAGTAATGCATAAGAATGTATGAATGTTTCATGATGCATGCACGTTCCATACGTCCCTTCCATTCCTAGAAGAATGTTCTAACGGTATAGTCGGTGGCATACATACGTGCACTCTTATACGCAACTACACGGTCTACACGTTTCGTTGTTAGTGTACCTGCAGAAGATTTCATTTCAGCCCAGCCCCACAATAGTATAAGTGTAGAAATGTAAAACCAATTATCAACAATCAAGCTAGGTACTCCGATATATATTCCCGAATATATATCGCAGCACACTACCCATTTTGGATACACCCACATATACATCAAATATGTATACATGGCTCCACCTACTACCCACAATTAAGTACCTTTATATATACATGTGTGAAACATGTAAATATTCCAGTAACCACAGCTAACACTCCCCTAGACCGACGGTTGGACGGTCATGCTCTCACAGCTCACACTTACCGTAGCGTACAGGAATATAGATCCATACATTACCACTCAAGCAAGTGGCATCCATACAATTTCACGCCGTATGGACGACGAAAGAAAACAAACAAGCTTACCATGGCGTAGAGGTATGTGATCCATTCATTACCACTTAAGTAAGCGGTATCCATATAATTACACGCCATATGGACGACGAAAGGAAAAACCCCCATGTTAGTAATATTAAGCCACCTAGAAGTCCTTATATGGGCATAAAGGGCATGACCACTGGCATGGTATAATTTATCAAAACCTTTTTAAAACAGCCCTACATATAGCCTAATTTTGCCAAATTAACTTGGGAAAACCAAATTCATTTGTTTTTAAATACATCTATGATGGTTAAATGCTTAATCTTGCTCTGATGCCAGCTGTAACAGAACCGTCCAATTTATAAGAATTCAAGTGAATTAGCGACCACGGAGGCAGTCAAGCCAATGGACTTGAACCCATATAAACCCGGTAGTCCGACGAAATCTCAAAAGACCTCGATTCAAACAACATACAACCAAGATCGTACATGATCAAGCATCACCATCACAGATTACAACATTCATCACAGAACATAGTTTTACATCACATCAGAGTTTAAAGTGGTTATTACAAACCATAGCAGTAGCGGAAACAAAGTAGTTTTGAAACAACAACAACTCAGTTTATAATACATGCCAGTTCCATGGTCAAGTCCCAACAAAAGCACAACTGAAGATAAAGGAGGTGATCACGCCCATGATCTATTCATCATCCACAGCCGGGTGATGACACTTAGCACAGTAGCCGTGGTAAACGACATCATCTGCAACAGGGTAAATAAAACACTGAGTACGAGAATGTACTCAGCTAGACTTACCCGTCATAAACCAGAAATAAAGTGACACCAAGGAGTATGCAAGGCTGATCTTTGTGGACTGGTTTGACTCACCTTTTGCATAAAAGCCTTTGTTGTAAGTAATTCATGTATCATAATTCAGCAGCAAGTTCATTACTTAGCGACTATCCACTAGATTAGCACCTGCTCTAAGCATACACTTGAGTCTTTAAGCATTACAATAATAACCATATCCGGATTATCACATAGCTATCAACATTCTCATCATAACCATTAAGTTTATTTAGTGAATTCTACGTTGCCGCTGCCCAAGTCAAGTTCCCACTATCCGGGAGAGACAGCGATTCGAATCGATTCCTATCCAGTTGGAGGGGTATTCCTAACACTCACCCAAGCATACTTCATGACGGCAGCTCGTATCACCTTTAGCACAACTCCGGACCAATTCGCGGGTCTGTACGGCGCCGCACCCCCAGGGACCGCCAATCTGCCAGGGTCAGGACTCTAACCTGACACCTTGGTCTTACGCCATTGACTCCCCGCACATCCTTACTACCAACCGGGGTGCGCACTTTAATCAGATCAGGGTATCCGGCCAGAGTTGCACTCGTAGGCTTCGCGGTCGGAACGACTTATCCGGCCAACTAAGTGGTAGGCATGCGTTGAACATGACACGGGGACGTACAGCGATTCGGTCCTTAAACGACACAGACGGGGATAGGTTCACACCCAAGACCTCCATGCCTTGTTGCTGCACTATCATCGTCCCGCCCGGTCTCAAGTTCATTATTAGCACAAGGTTATTTCCACGATAGCAAATATAGCCAACCGTGATCATCATCCACCTAATTCTCGCAGGTGACAGGAAATCACCTGGCTTCTACCGAACTAAGAATGGCTAAGCATTTCTTCGATCCTGGACCTACTTTGGTAATGTTTAAGGTGGACAAGGTAGTCATTATGCAGCAAGGGTGTCATATCAACGCCTACCACTTAATGCAACAATATATAACCATAGTCATTTGATAGCTGAATATGATAATGAAATAGTAGGAGGCTTATAATGCTCCGGGGCTTGCCTTCAACATAAGTAGAGGGACGATGGTCCGGGCACTCCGGCAAGTCCTCCTCCTCAGCTCCTTGAGGTAGCTCCCCATGCTGTCCTTCCGGCTCCGGCAGCTCGAACTCCAGCACCGTTACTCCCTTGGGTACACCTATGTATGCATGACAAGGAGATGAATATAGAGAATGCTCATATGATGCATGATGTCATGACGAGGATCCAAATGGACATAAACAAGGTATAACATGAGCATAACCCTTAAGATTAAGTGAAACATGGGCTAACGAGTAAGTGCATACTTCTTCTCTGGTAGAGAGACTAAATAGACAAGTTAAACAATTTCTAGCTACTCCTACTCAGCCACTGGTTTAGTAGGCAAACCAACCAGTCACAAGTTTCAGCCATAACTCAAGCATCTTTTAACCAAACTAAGCAAGCAAGTACTTTCTGGAAAGCTTAGCAAATTTTCTACAATTAAATTTTAGACATCCCAGACTGATTCCCAACTTAAATATGCTAAAACCTATAAAGTTGGCTGGCTGCTCTGGAAATTCCAGAGAGCAAGCACTTTGCAGCAGCTACTTGCAACATGCACAACTTTCAAACTACTCAACCAAATGTCATGAAATTTGGACACGAAGTAGATCAGTAAGTTAGCTACAAGTTTGTTGTAGACAAGTTTCCCAGAAAACATCATCTTCAATTAGTTCTTAATCATTTGCTATCAGCTGTACAGAAATGCTCTAGGAAAGGCAAAAATAGCTAAAATAATATTTTACACATATTGAGAATGTATCAAAAGAAAAATTCAATTGCACCAGTAGGTAGAACATATCTAAGAAATACCGGAAAACATCATGGCAAGGTCTAAAACCATTTCTATCCTCACCTTTTTCATTTATTTAATTATTAAGGTGTTTTAATGAACATGCATTCCAAGTGTTCCAAAAATCCTATGAAAATTGCAGCAAGCTCCTTATGCTGACATAAGATCACTGTAAAATTTTTAGAACATCTGCACATACATATTATGAGATACAAAAATAACAAGCTAGCAAAGGCATGCAAGGCATAAATATGAAATCTCATCAAAAAGTGTCAAACAACAGATTTCAGATTTTTCCTAGCTTTGTCTACACATAAGTACAACACTCAGCAAGTTTCATCACAAAAGGAGCTATAACTTATTTATTAAAAATATCACAAGAATCTCCTATTTAAGCAAGAACTATTTTTAACTCCTCACCCAGGCTTCCAAAAATCATAATACATTTACCAGATCCTAATCATATCATAAGTAACAGTACCCTAAATTTTCATGGCCAGCAGATCAATAGATTTTAAGATATAATTACCCATTAAAAATTCAAGATTAATTCATATCTATTTATTTCTGCAAAAACATGGCATGTTTCATATTTTTATTAAAAACTAGACTTATGCTGGAACCTAGCAAAATTGGAACCATGTCATTTTGATCTCTAAAACTCCAGATATGAATTTTACAAAAACAGCATTGGCTCTGCAAAAACAGTGACCAGAGGGGTGAGAGAGGAGAGGCTGACACCCGGGACCCGCGCGTCAGTGAGACAGAGCAGAGGAGATGCTTGTCGCTGGCGAAGCTCAACGACGACGAGGTCTCGGCCGGATCCAAGGGCATCTACGTGTTCCTCTCATCAAGGCGACTCGGTTGACCTACTTTACCCGCGCTCTACTGGACTCTAGGGTGCTCGCCGTCGGGAATGGCGGAGCGGCGGCGCTGCGTGGCGGTACGCCGGCGGATCCAGGCAATGGCGACGCGGTAGAGGTTGCGGACGAGCAAGAGCAGTTAAAGGCGAAACTATAGGAAGAAGAATCACGGCCAGAGGTGAACCAGAGAGGTCTGGCCACGTTGCCGGTGATCTGTGTGAACTCCGGCGAGGTGAAGCTCGCGACGGAGATGACAATGTGACCTCACCGGTGCTCGGCTAAGGGAATGGAGTGGACGTCGAGTTAGAGGACGTCGAGGCGAAGCTCTGAGCGGACTGGCTTGGCCGGAGACGTGGTGAAACGGCCGGAAGAGCTCGCCGAAACGCGGCGGAGCTCCCTGAGGCGACGGCGGAGCGGAATGGGAGGCACTGAGCGAGTGGAGAGCGCGTCTGAGGCGTCCACTCGGTGCGTGGCATCTTGTGGACGATGTCGGGGCTGACAGGCGGGGTCGTCGACGGCGTACGGCCGACACCTGGCCAGACACGCGGCGGCGGATGGTTTCTGACGAAACTGAATCGCGTGATTCAGTCGTCGCCAACAGTGACTGAAACTCAAACTTCGTCAACGTTTTACTCTCAGCTCAATCGATGGTTTTGGCTGGGATTTGATCCTCTGTATAGAGCTATAGGAGCTCTACAACTTTGATTACAGGATTAGAGCCTAACTCGGTCTTGATTTCAAACTACAAGGCTCCCAATCACCCTTGGTCAAAACTGCGTGATCCAACACTTAGCCAAATTCGGCTAAGTATGAAATCAGCCCTGATTTTTGGCTTGTGAGCAATTTTTGGATGTGTTCTACGCTTTTTCATAAAAAGTCATCAACATAACTTTTGTAGCTTGTAAAATTCTCTACAACTTTGTTTCAGGTGTCAAAGACATGCAAGGTCTCTAACACCAGTTTCATAAAACATCTTTGAAAAGAGGTCTAGGGGGTCAAAAAGGTCATTCTAGGGTTAACCATGACTTAGGGGCATTTTTGGCCAAAACCTTCAACATGAACTTTGTTCCAAATGATATTCCAAACATGATTGAGGTATTTTGGAAGACAATGTACAATTGTTTGCATTGGCTACCCCTTATAGTCACTCAATTCAAGTCACACAAGCAATTCAATCATACATGGTATACATAAGATGACATGTGATCATGATAGATGCTTATGAATGAGCATGATGATGCTTATGTTAATGCAATGCTCATGGTTAACATGCAAGCTAACACTAGGAGTGTTACAATGAGGACTAAACCGTGGGCGCAGTTCTCTAACGGCTTCATACCCCTAATGCTTTTGGTGGATGTGATGAGACTCTGGCTGTAACAATAACTTGTGAAATGTGGATGTGAAAACTATATTGCTTCTGCTATTTCAAACTTGTGTTGTAATAACTTAAGTAACTCCGGTGTGGTGCCGCTTCATCGGCAATGAATGAACTATGTAACACTCGCTGTATTGTGTTGAACTATTATGATCTTGGTATGTTGCAAAGTTGGTTTGAAATCCTTTGTGATTTCGGTTGACTACCGGGATTATATGGGCTCAAGTCTGGAAACTTGATTGCTAGTTCGATCGTTTCTACACTTGATCTCTTATAATTTGGTCGGTTCTGTGACAATTGTAAATTCCCCCGAAAGCTACCACAAATTCAGCCAAATAGGGAGTATCTATGAGTATTCCTAGCCCAAGCACCACGATTACGCTATGAATAATTACTCTATTCCCTACATGAAGCAAATAAAGTATATTCATAAACCAAAGAATAATAAGAACAATAACTTACTTGTTGATGTTAGTTACACACACAAAAGAATCAAAGAGAAAAGGTAAGATGTAAGAAAAGGTGAGATAACAGAAAAAGATAAAAGTGTAATACAAGGTAGAGTAAGACAAGGTTATCTAAGCAGACCATCTTTCTCCCCGGCAATAGTGCCAGAAATGCTTGTTGATGTTAGTTTCGCACATGAAAGAATCAAAGAGAAATAATCTACAAGCGCACAGATATCAGTGAGCACTTCACCTAGGGAGATAAGTCTAGAGTATCATATTTATTTTTTTTCCATTAGGAGAAAGCATGTAAAAGACTAACCTTTTATCTTAACTACTACCCACGGGTTGCAAGACAAGATAGTGAGATATAAGCGATATAGCGAGAACTCTTTCTCCAGTCTTCTTCTAACCTATGGTAAGTGTGTAGATATTGTTCTAAGGGGAGTTACTAGAGAAAAGAGACACCTCAAGAGCGCTTAACCCTTGTGCCATATACCCTACCTTACCTCCTGACGGGATGTGGATTACTGAAACCCAAGAGGATTATCACTTTCCCCAAAAGGCTACCACAGATCCACCAAAACAGGGAGTATCTACGAGTATTCCTAGCCCAAGCACCATGCTTATGCTACGAATAATTACTCTATTCCCTATGTGAAGCAAATAAACTAAATTCGTAAACCAAAGAACAATAAGAACAATAACTTACTAGTATTAGAAGTTGAATTGTCGAACGATTGTAGAACCAAGCCTCAGATTAGGAGACTTAATCTTGAAGATACAAAGAAGAAGGCACCGATAGGCCGAGCTTCCTCAACTCCTATCCTCACTCTATACTCTCTCAATCTCTCTTGGTTCTATCACCCTAAAGAGACAGATCCATTCAAGGGACGCTCTCTGTCTAACTCTCTCTGCAAAATATGGATTAGGGTTTCAGAGTTACATCTTAGGGGGTCAGGGTCTTTATTTATAGCCCCCTAGGAATCACCATAGCCCTTGGAACAAACCAACTTAAACGTGCGCTTAAGATTAATCCTCAAAGTCGTTGGGGGTAGGATCCGTGAGGTTTGCTCTAATTGGTGGAGAGCCCCGGGCGGTCGCCCCACCTGGCAAGGGTGCTCGCCCCTGGGTAGCTTCCATGTGGGCCTAGGTTTCAGGTGGTGGCTCCTAGAGTCTTCTAGATTATTCCTGAGTTGACGTTCCGGTCTTCTCTCTATGTAAATCTAACATGTGGACCTTCTTTTGTTATTATTCTGGTAACCCTCTGCAGAAATAGACGATCACCACAACTCGTGGAATTCTGTTAGTGATAAACATATATCTACTGAGTGCTTGCAAATAGGTCCTTTTTCATGCTAAGTTGACGGTTAAAATTAGGAGTTATCTACCACCAATAGTAGAGCAGCACGAGGTTCGCCAGTGTAGGGGTCACGACGGCTGCGAGCACAGTGGCGACGCGCCCGAGGTTCGCCAGAGTAGGGGTCACCTGGTGTCGATCTCGAGCAGCCATGTGGTGGACAAGAGAGAGAAGCTCTAGGCAGACTTGGTGACACTTGGAGAGGAGGCACGATGCGAGGAAGAGGACGTGCGGAGCTCGTAGGTGCTCGGTGTCAATGGTGATGGTGTTTCCACCGTCAGAGTGTGTGAGAGAGAGGGCAGAGAGACTGAGAGAGTGGCTGAGTGAGTGCCGGTGGCATGGCATCCTTGACGGCGTCGATGGCCTAACTGATGGGGCCAACACCGACATACGGTCGCCGAATGGTGCTTGGGTGCTAACACTGGTCGGCCACGATGTTGCCAGGAGCTCGCGATGAGTGTTTCAATGCCAACTAATAGAGCTACTTCGTCGATGATTATCTTCCAAACTAGTGTGAGTTAGGAGATGATATAGTTGACAAACTTGGAGAACTAAATGAGATCTACAACTTTGTCAATTGGAGCAAGAGCCAAATCGGCCTGGATGAGAATATGCAAAGCTCCAAACTACTTTCAAGCAAACTGAGTCATGCAGGGGACTTAGAAAATCTTCTCAGTGTCCAAACAGCATCCAAAATTGACTTGTGGGCCATTTTCATGAGATGGCCCTAAAATAACTTCTGATCCTTATAAAATTTTCTACAACATTGATTTAGAGAATTTTGACATGCAAAAAATTTATGAAGCACGTTTTAAAAACTTAAGCAAAAGATGTCTAGGGGGGCCACCCTAGGCCAACTATGGCTTAGAAGCATAATTAGAGCAAATGACCAATATGAACATTGATCCCTAGGACATGTTAAGCATAGATAAACTATTTACCAAGATTATAAACACACCCTAGCACAAGGTACACAAGATCATAGGTATAGAAGGCATAAATTAAGCAGAAAATCAAACATAGCACATAAAATGACATGCTCCACATGATATGATGCTCAAGGAATGATATGATTATGATTATGCTCATGTCATGCAAGAGATAGAATACAACCATAACACTTTGGTGTTACAGCCTTCCCCCTTACAAAAATTTCATCCCAAGATTTAGAAAGCTTACTAGTTTTTATAGAAGGTTTTATACACATCTCTTAGAGAGTCTTCCCATTCCTAGGTAGCATCTTCTTTCCCATGGTTACTCCACAAAACCTTGTAGAGCTTAACCACGCGATTATGTGTTACCCGTTCCTTGCAATTAGTGACAGCTACAAGTTTCTCTTCATAAACCAAGTCTGACTCTAACTTGATACCTTGAGTTTCCACTCTTTTCTAACAGACTCGAAGGCATTTCCTTAGTTGAGACACGTGGTAAATAGGAAAAATAGCTCGCATCTCAACCGGTAGCTGGATCTTGTAAGCTACCTTCCCTTTCCTTTCGAGAATCTGATAGGGTCGTACATAGTAGGGTGCAAGCTTTCGCTTGACTCTGAACCTTTGCACCCCTTTCATCGGAGACACTTTGAGGTACAAATGATCCCTGACTGCAAAGCATAACTCTTTCGTTGAGCCTGAGCAGTTTTTAGATGTTGCTGGATTGTACGGACTTGTTGCTCTGCTTCATTTACAAAATTGATGCCATAGTACCTTCTCTCTCCTGATTCTACCCAATTCAAAGGAGTTCTACACTTCCGACCACATAGGGCTTCAAAAGGAGCCATTTTAATGCTCTCCTAGTAACTATTGTTATAAGACAACTCGGCTAATGGCAACCATTCACCTAAGAACCTTGTGAAGATAAGACAAAAGATCTCAACATGTCTTCCAAGATTTGGTTAACACGCTCAGTTTGGCCAGTCGTTTGCGGATGATAAGCAGAACTTCAGACCAAATGAGTACCTATCTGCTGATGAAGACACTCCCAGAAACGAGCAGTGAACTGCTGTCCACGATCCGATATGGTAGTCCGAGGTACGCCATACTGACGGACAATGTGCTCAAAATACAACTCCACGTATTGGTGCAGATGATATTTAGTTCGAACCGGGATAAAACGAGCAACCTTCATCAGACGATCCACAATCACCCAAATTGAATCAGAACCCTTTGACAAAAGGTGGAAGTCTAGAGATAAAATCCATACTCACTTCCTTCCACTTCCAACAAGGGTTTGGCAAAGGTTGAAGTAGACTCGCTTTCATGCGAACAGCCTTAACAAGACAACAGTTGTCGCAACGGGCAACAAAAGCAACAATCTCTTTCTTCATTTTTGTCCACCAAAATAGAGATTTAAGATCCTAATACATCTTACTGCTACCAGGATGAATAGATAGCTTGAAACAATGAGATTCAGACAGAATCTGATTTTGGATCTCTCAATTCTTTGGTACAGCATGCCTATCCTTAAACCATAGAATTTCGTTCTCATCAACCCAGAAATGCTTATTTTCTGCCTCTTTCGTCTTTCTTTTTATGTGGTGGATACCCATGTCAGTCTGTTGCAACTCAATCACCAGATTACGAAGAGAGCTTTCTAGGGCAATATGGTGAAGTACCACTGGATGCATAAGACGTGATAAAGGAGGATCCTCAATTCTCACCGATTTTCAATGTGACTTCTGACTCAAGGCATCCACAACTACGTTCACCTTTCCCAGATGATAGTGTACTTGGAGATTATAATCTTTGACCAACTCAAGCCACCTTCGCTGTCGCATGTTCAACTCGGGTTGAGTAAAGATGTACTTGAGGCTTTTATGATCGGTGTAGATGTTACACAGATTACCCAACTGATAGTGCCCCCAGATCTTTAGGGCATGAGCCACTACTACCAATTATAAATCATGAGTGGGGCAATTGACCTCATGTTTTCAAAGTTGGCGCGACGCGTATGCGATGACCGAACCTTCTTGCATAAGCACGTAGCCCAGACCGATACCAGATGAATCACAAAATACATCGAACAACTTCTCAATATTGGGTTGAGCTAAGACAGGAGCTGATGTCAGCAAGGTTCTCAACTTGTTGAATGCCTCATCACACTTTGGCGTCCACAGGAAATTTTCATTTTTTTGAAGTAAACGAGTCATAGACTTGGAAATCTTGGAAAACTCCAGAATGAAGCAACGATAATACCCAGCCAAACCCAGAAAACTCCACACCTCATGCACTGAGGTCAGAACCTTCCAATCCCGCACTTCTTGCACCTTGGCCGGATCGACCGAGATTCCTTCTTTAGACAAGACATGGCCCAAAAAAGGTACTTTCTTTAGCCAGAACTCACACTTGCTAAACTTAGCATATAGCTGATGCTCACACAACCGAGTTAGGACAACACATAGATGCTCTACATGTTCCTCTTCATTTCAAGAATACTAAGATATCATCAATGAAGACCGCCATGAACTTGTCCAACTCAGGCAAGAAGACTGAATTCATGAGATACATGAAATGCGCCAGAGCATTGGTCAGACCGAAGGATTTAATGAGATACTCTTACAACCCATACCTCATTGAGAAAGTCATCTTGGGTATATCTTCAGGATTTAATCAGATACTCTTACAACCCATACCTCATTGAGAAAGTCGTCTTGGGTATATCTTCAAGATGGATCTTGATCTCATGGTACCCAGATCGCAAATCAATCTTGGAGAATAGCTTGGCTTTAGACAACTGATCAAACAGGATATCAATGCAAGGAAGAGGGTATTTATTCTTGATATACACTACGTTGAGTGGATGATAATCCACACACATGCGCAAGGATTGATCCTTCTTCTCCATAAAGATAGCCGGACAACCCCAAGGAGAAGAATTAGGACAAATAAGACCCTTCTTCAACAACTCATTCAACTAGGTCTTAAGCTTAACTAGCTCATTTGGTGGCATTCTATAAGGTCTTCTAGAGATAGGAGAAATGCCTAGAAGCAATTCAATTTAAACTCCATGTCCCGGTCCGATGAAAGCCTAGGCAAGTCATCAGGAAAGACGTCTCGAAACTCACACACCACTGAAATGTCCTTGATGGCACTAGATGTAACTGCGTTCATCGTGCGATGGACGTTAATATCATGAAGAAGTTGCAATAAGAATGCCTCCTTAGTGCTAGTTCCCTTAACATCACCACGTGAGTAGTAGTGTCAATAAGGACCCCATTACCACTCATCCATTTCATTCCCAGAATCACATCTATGCTCACACCAGGCAAGACTACCAAATCAGCTAGAAACTGATGGTCTTCTATTTCCAGAGTAGGCCCCAAAATCACTTGATTTGTAGAAATATTATTCCCAGTGGCACTAATGTAGTAGCTGCCTTTATCAAGGGTGACTGCCTTGAGATTAGGCTTAGACACAAAGTCTGAACTCACAAATCAATGTGATGCTCCAGAATAAAAAGGCACAACTACAACACTTCGATTAACTAGAAACTTACCAGCCCTCACCACTTTACCAGCAGGAATCTCTTCAACAGTAGTGTAATGAACATGCCCTTGATGGATGTTTCCCTGATTGGTTTTCTTCGACGGGCACGGGCAGTTGCTTTGCCAATGACCCATCTTATTACAATTCTAGCATGGACGGTTGGCAGATGGAGCTTTGGCACTACTGGGCCTAGTGTTTCCCCTCAAAAGAGCAATGGAATACCCCTTACGGAACCGAGTTTTCACTAGATTCTTCCTCACCGGTGAAAGGTCCAAATGACTAGAGGGGGGGTGAATAGCCTATTTAAATTTTCTACAAACTTCAACTAGACAAGTTGATTAGTAAAACAAATGGTGATGCTATTCTAGCACTAGCACAACTAAGCTATGCAAGCCACCTATACAAGTCTAGCAAGAAGTCTATATACTAAAACACAACAACTAGAGAAGGCTACACCACAACTCTATACTAGCAAGAACTAAGCTACACAAGCTAACCTAACAAGATAGGCAAGTATGTAAAGAGAGGAGAGTGATTGTTATACCGACGTTGTAGAGATGAGATATATCCAATCAATCACGTACACAATCACAAGAGAGACCTCGGCAAGAGATGACACAAGATTTTTTACTGAGGTTCACTTGCACTCACAAGATGGGGATCCTCCAAGCCACGAGCAATTCACTAGAGTAGCCAATTGCGATCTCCCGCGGTGAAGGCTCAAGAACCCCTCACAAACCACTTGGTGAGGCTCGAAACAATCTCCAATCACGAGCTCAACACCACCGCTGCTCCAAGCTGTCTAGGGCGTCGGGAAACACCCAAGAGTAACAAGAAATCCGTAGCAAACTCATGAATCAAGTGCCACTAAATGCAACTCTCAAAGCAATGCACTTGAATCTCACTCAATCTCACAAGGATTAGCAATCAAGCAAGGAGATGAGTGGAGGGAGTGTTCTCTAGCTCAAAGTATGCCTCAAGTAATCAAAAGTGCAAGAGAGAGTCTCCCAAAGCCGGCCACCTTCTATTTATAAGCCCACTCAAAGAAACTAGCCGTTGGCTGTTTTCACTGGGCTAAAAACGGGGGCACCTGACGCTACCAAGTGAGCACCACACGCTCAACCCCCTACGTCCGGTGCACTGTGGTTGGCCACATGTCCTTCTTGAATCTCGCGTGTCAGACTCTAACGGTCACCTGCGGACCACCGGACGCGTCCGGTGCACACCGGACTCATGCGCAAAGAGTTCCACAATCCTATAGGGTCACCGGACGCTAAGCTTGTCCACACCGGACGCGTCCGGTGCTCACCGGACTCATGTGCACAGAGGGTTGCAAAACCTCCTCACACCGGACGCAACCCACCGGACTCTCTCCGGTGCGTCCGGTGCACTCTGCTACACCTGACAGCACACCGGACGCTAAAGGCCAGCGTCCGGTGCCTCCGCGCTGAGCGTCCGGTGAGTGTTTTCTCACTGAGAAACACTCCGTGACTTCTCCAAATTTCCCACCGGCGCAATAGAAAATATGCACCTATTTTTCTCAAAAGCGTCGAATCCTGCCTCGCAAGCTCGTCGGGAGGGAGAGAGGAACCCACGCCCCTCTCAACCCTAGGAACTCCACCTCCTTTGCAAATGTGCTAACACCAACAAGTGTCCACCACCAAAGTGCAAGTGTGTTAGCTTTTCACAAACATTTTCACCAAAGGAGTTAAGTTAGCACTCTACTAGATCCTAATGCATATGCTCAAGATATGGACCTAGTAGCACTTGATTCGAGAGATGACCGTGATTTCCCCTCTTGATAGTCGGCTATCTGTCCTAAATCCGATCAATCACTTCTCTACACATCTTAGACCGGCAAAATAAAACCCTATGTTTATACCTTTGCCTTGATAACTTTTGCTCCTCATCTATCAACATGATCTTCACTTCATGCTTCATCCCTTTGTGATCATGTGGCCACCTTTTTCAAGCCACCAAGCACCTTCATCACATGTGTTGCTAAGCCTAACTCGCATCACTTAAACACAAGACATTAGCAACTTGGTGTCATTAATTACCAAAACCAAACTTGGGCTTTCAACCAGAGGGCGGTACCGCATATTTGTTGTTGGTGCATGGTACAGGGGCTTTGTAACAGAACCGACCAAATTATAAGAGATTAAGCCTAACAGTGACCATTTGCATAGTCAAACCACCACGCTTAAGCCCATATAATCCCGGTAGTCCGTGAAATCTCGAAGGATTTCAAACCACATATCGCACAACAGCCAAGATCGTAATAAGTTTAGCGGTCGCCATTCACAAATACATCCAGATTACAACATTCATAAAACACATCGGAGTTCTAAGAATTATTACAAACCAAGTTCTTCAAGTAGCGGAAGCTTCATAGTTTGAAAATACAACACACACGCTTAGTCTGATACAGTGCTATAGTTCGGTCATTCCCACAAAAGCAAAAGAAGAGACGGAGTGACCATCGCCCTTGGTCTAGTCATCACCCATAGCTGGGTACAGACAGAGGATGCAATAACCATAGTACATTTGACCATCTGCAAAACAACATGGGAGTAGAACCCTGAGTACGAGAAGGTACTCAGCTAGACTTACCCGTCATAAAATTAAAATAAAGACTCATCAAGGATCATGAAAGCTATATAGTGGGGTAGCTGACAACCATTTTGCAAAACCGCAGAATTTTTACTATCATAACCTACATAAGTCTTTCTTCCTTTAATTTGCTCAAGTTGAAAGTATCATTACCTATCATCTAGGTTTGCACCTACACTATTACAAGCAAGTATAAGGATATGATAGTACCTCATTGTGGCATTCATAAGCCATTTATCAATATAGTCCAAGTGTTCCATAGTCCTTACTACGAGGACGAAGCTCATGTCAAGTGCTCACTATCCAGGAGCGATGGCGATTCGAATCGATTTCTAACCAGCTGGCGAGTTTATTCCCCACACAAACCACACTCACTGATCAAGAGAGCTACAGGTCACCGTATTGCACTATCCAGGACCAATTCGCGGGTTCTACAGGCACCTCCCGTACCCGAGGACCGTTCCGGCGACCGAGGTATCCAAGGTATACCAAGGTTGCGCGCCGCGCCCTCGTCGTTCTCCTCAACCATCACTAATACAGCGCGTACATCGGGCCGATTCCCGGCCTGGATAGTGCTCAGGCTTCGCTGTCGGAATGACTTATCCTTCCAGCTAAATGTGGGGCATGCGTTCAACATGACAAGAGGGCCGTCAACGATCGGTCCTTAATCGACGCAGGCAGGGGCACTATGGTCAACCCACCATAAGACCCTGCCCGGTCTCCAATTACATTCCACACTTGGTTATTCTTTTCCCCAAGCAACCACTGCTTAAACAAGCAGGTATCCAACTATATCTCGCAGGTGACAGGAAATCACCCGACTTCTACCGGGCTACGCAAGCTAAGCATAGACTCCGCGCCTATCTACATAGGACAAGGTAGATAAACAAGTAGGGATAACAAGGAGTACATATGCAGCAACGGTATCACACAACTCCTATCACTTAAATGCAATATAGTAGAACAAGCATAGTATATCTTGTAAGTTAGCGAGAATATGGAGACTTAGAATGCTCCGGGGCTTGCCTTTCTCAAACGTGCTGGGTCGGTGATCCGGACACGCCTGCAGTTCCTCTCCGGATTCCTGTGCTTCCGGAGGTTCCTGCTCCTGGATCTCCTCTGGTTCCTCGGGTCCCACCTCGTTCTCCTGCGAGCCTGTATGATGCATGTGTGCTTATGAGTGGAGTGCGAGATGCCCGAGTGGATGCTTGTATGAGAAAGTACCAAAGAAGTCATGACATGATGCATATGTAATGTACTCGGTCATGCTCATTACAAGGTAGTCAACATCATCCAAGAACAAACAATTGAATCAAACATCTATTGCATTCTCTTCTACAATTATTTTTCAAATGCAACCAGCAACCCACATGATGCTTCAAAGATACACCAAACCCAACTTATTCTATTCAACCTATATACACAACAATTCATAATTTTCTTTATTCATTTCTAGGCCCATTAAAAATCACATGCAATTCTGTTCATCAATAAATTCCACAAAAATTACAGGAGACTACCAGTCAAGCATAGAATCTACTGTAAATTTTTCATAATTTTTGGATACTTATTGTGAGCTACAAAAATCACAAGGTTAATTAATAAGGTAAGTATAATCACTCTACTGTGATATAAGTGTCAAACAACAGATTTCATATTTTTATAATTTGTCTAAAATCATTAGAAACACCCACAAAATTTTCCAGATTTATTGCATGAACCATTAATTATTAAAAATCATAAACCACTGCCATGTAAGCATTTAAATTACCATAAATTCATTTATACACGAAATAATGTATAGCAATGTTTTCCCAGTGAGTAAACATACATGCAGAGCCAACAAATCAAGTTTCACATTTTTCTGAACCATATTTTATTTACTATGCATTTTGCAAGTTTAGCAAAAACATGGATTAAATATATTCATACAGAAAAGTTACTCAAACATGACATGCAATCACATCAAGCTGTAGATCTAGAAATATAGAGCACACCAAAATTTATTTCATCAAATTTGGAGCTGTAGAACTCAAGATATGAATTTTACAAGTTTTGAATCAATTTCTAGAAAACATTTATTCAAGAAAACCGACGAAAAAGGCTAAGTACACCCAGATCTACACCCACCGCGGTCCCCCTGCGACTGACAGTGGGCCACTGACCCCACCAGTCAGCGAGACCGAGAGGGAGCTCACCTCCGACGAGCAGATCTCGCCGGCGGTGAGGTTCCCGACCACGGGGTGAGCACCTTCGTGCTCCCCGCAGCGAGGCGCACCCAGCGGTACCCTCGGATTGGCCGGAGGATGACCGGAACACCTCCGACGAGCATGCATGGCGGCACGGCGGCGCTGCTCGCCGTGGCCAGGCCGCTCTGGTGCGTTAGAGCGCGCGCAAGAGCTCCTCCGAGCTTCCCCACCGAGCTACGGACCTAACGCGCTAAAGAGCGAGCGAAACTAGGCGGGATATCGCAAGATCCGTCACGGCGGAGTACTCCGGCGAGCTCGGGGTAACTCCGGCGAGCGATTCACGGCGCACGGTTGCTTCTCACCTCGGTAGAGCGCGCGCAGGGGCTTACCGTGGCGACGGCGAGTGCGCTGGTGCTCTTGGCGTCGAGGTTGGGGGTCTGTTGCGACCGGCGGCGAGCGGCGGAGCTTTCTCCGGCAATGGCGCGGGCGGAGCTGCCGCTGCTGCTGCTGCGCGTGCGCGGGGAGGAAGAACAGAGAGGGGGAGGCAGGCGACAGAATGGAGGGAGCGGTCTGGGGGCGCGGGGTGGCGTCCCGACCAGGGGGGTGGGGTGGCCGGCCGCGGCGCGTCCAACGCCGGCGTACGGCCGCCACGTGGCCGGCGCCGGGTGGAGCGGGGCGGCGCCGCGCACGCGGGAGAGAGGGGAGGGGGAGCGGGCCGCGCTGCCCAGCTGGGCCGTAAGGGAGACGGGTCGGCCCAGCAGCGCCTGTCCCCTTTCTCTTTTTTTTGAAAATCTTTTCTCAAATTCTTTCTAAATTCATTTGGACCAATTTAAAATCATTTTCACCTCTTGCTCCCAAAAACAAAGTTGTTCCAAAAGAAAAACCCTACAACTTTGTTTTAATAAGAAAGACCAAATTCCCAATAGAATTTGAATTAAAAATTAAAACTAGTTCTAGGTTTTTAAATAAATTCATTTTGGTCATTTTGTATAAATTCCATTTCTCAAATTCTATAGCTCCAAAAATTGCACAAAAATATTCTTAATTCTTCTTACACATAAATCCACCTAGTTTGAATATTTCACATTTTTATAAGCAAGCATCATATTTTTAACATACTTAGAACACATGAAATAAAGCACATAAAATCATGTTTTGGGATGAATGACATGCTCATGATGCTATGCTTGATGAGAATGCTTATGCATTGCTTTGATAACGCTAAGTGCAAGCTTAACACCTAGGGTGTTACAGCCCTTCCCCCCTTAGGGAAATCTCGTCCCGAGATTTTGGGTTACTAACCATTTCTTATGAAATTTTGGATAAACTGTTTTCAAGTAGTCCTCTGTTTCCCAGGTGGCATCCCTATCGTCATGATGACTCCACACCACCTTATATGTTCTGACAATTTTGTTTCGGGTTACCCGTTCCTTGGTATCCACAATTCCCACTGGTTGCTCCTTATACTCCAAATCTGCTTTTATTTTGATCTCTCGAGGTTCAATTCTTTGCTCAGGTACCTTCAAACATTTCCGTAGTTGCGACACATGGAAGACCGGAAAGATCGAGCTCAACTCTTCAGGTAGCTGAATCTTGTAGGCCACGGGGCCTTTACTCTCTAGTATTTGAAACGGTCCCACATATCTGGGTGCAAGCTTGCTTCGAACTCGAAAACGCTGAACCTTCTTCATTGGCGTAACCTTGAGGTACACATAGTCACCTACTTTGAATTCAAGTGGCCTTCTTCTCTTATCAGCATAACTCTTTTGTCGTGATTGCACTGCTTGCATATGCTGCTGTATGATTTGCACCTTCTTCTCGGCCTCATTCACGAAGTCGATACCATAGTATCTTCTCTCACCAGGTTCAACCCAGTTTAACTGAGTTCTACACCTCCGACCATACAAAGCTTCGAACGGGGCCATCTTAATGCTCTCTTGATAACTGTTATGGTAGGAGAATTTAGCCAGAGGTAACCATGATTCCCATGATCCCTTGGACGATAGCACACAGGCCCTCAGCATATCTTCTAACACTTCATTTAGCCTCTCCGTTTGGCCTGAAGTCTGGGGATGATACGCCGTGCTTCTTATCAGACTGGTCCCCAAACTCTTATGCATGCGCTCCCAGAAGTGAGCGGTGAACTGTGGTCCTCTATCTGATATGATGGTCTTGGGAATACCATGCAACTTGACAATCTCGGCCATATATATATCGGCATACTCGGGAGGTCTGTATGTGTTCTTAACTGGAATGAAATGAGCCGACTTGGTTAATCGATCTATGATCACCCAAATCGAGTCATTCCCCTTCCTCGTGGTTGGTAAACCTGTGATAAAGTCCATACTAACCTCTTCCCATTTCCACTCTGGAACTGATAACGGTTGCAACAGACCTGCAGGTTTCATATGGATGGCCTTAACTCTGCAACACGTGTCACAACGGGCTACATACGCAGCTATCTCTTTCTTCATCTTGGTCCACCAAAAGTGGGGTCTTAGATCTTGATACATTTTGCTACTGCCAGGATGAATGGAAAGCTTAGAGAGATGGGCTTCATCCATGATGCGATTCTTCAATTCCCGATCCTTCGGGACTACTAACCGATGTTGAAACCATAGTACCCCTTTCTCATCAACTCGAAACTGAGTTTTTGGCTCATCTTTGATCTTCTCCTTGATGTGGAAAATACCCTTGTCTGTTTTCTGTCCTTCAATGACTTAACTCTCGAGTGAACAACTGAGTTGTATGTGACATAAGACCTCTGGATGCATGAGATTGAACCCATCTTCAAACAACGGTTGAACCACTTGATAGTGCGGCTTACGACTCAATGCATCTGCTACTACATTAGCCTTGCCTGGATGATAGTGAACCTCCAAATCATAGTCCTTGATTAACTCTAACCACCTTCATTGCCTCATATTCAGCTCGGACTGAGTGAAGATGTACTTCAAGCTCTTATGGTCGGTGAAAACGTGACACTTATTCCCCAGCAGATAGTGTCTCCAAATCTTCAAAGCGTGCACTACTGCTGCTAACTCGAGGTCG
Organism: Sorghum bicolor; assembly: GCF_000003195.3. NCBI lineage: Eukaryota > Viridiplantae > Streptophyta > Magnoliopsida > Poales > Poaceae > Sorghum > Sorghum bicolor. The sequence goes on from NC_012879.2 coordinate 26,724,791, forward strand.
TGAGTTGGGTAGTTGACATCGTGCTTTCTCAACTGTCGTGAAGCATAAGCTATCACTCGGCCGTCTTGCATCAACACACACCCCAAGCCACTCTTCGACGCGTCGCAAAACACATCAAAAGGCTTTTTGATGTTAGGTTGCGCCAGAACGGGGGTAGTGCTTAGCAACTTTCGCAAGGTGCGGAAGGCTAACTCACACCCTTCCGTCCAGACAAACTTATAATCCTTTTGTAGCAAACTTGTCATTGGCTTAGCAATCTTGGAGAAGTCAGGTATGAAACGACGATAATACCCGGCCAGACCAAGAAAACTTCTAACTTCCGAGACAGAAGTTGGTGCCTTCCAGTCCATGACTTCCTGCACTTTTGACGGATCCACAACAATCCCTTCTTCAGACATAATGTGCCCTTGGAAAGGAACTTTCTTCAACCAGAACTCACACTTGCTGAACTTGGCATATAACTGATGCTCTCGTAATCGTGTCAGCACGATTCTCAGATGCTCGGCGTGATCTTGCTCATTTTCTGAATAAACCAGGATATCATCGATAAACACCACAACAAACTTATCCAATTCTGGCATAAAGACTGAATTCATCAGATACATAAAGTATGCAGGAGCATTTGTCAATCCAAAGGACATGACAAGGTACTCATACAACCCATATCTGGTGGAAAAAGCAGTCCTCGGGATATCTTGTGGACGAATCTTGATTTGGTGATACCCAGATCTCAAATCTATCTAAGAAAACACTCTTGCCTTGGACAACTGATCAAACAGGATATCAAACCTTGGCAATGGATACTTATTCTTGATTGTCACTGCATTGAGTGGACGATAGTCCACGCACATGCGCAGCGATTGATCCTTCTTTTTCACAAACAATGCGGGACAACCCCATTCCGACGAGCTTGGTCGGATGAACCCTTTATCCAGTAACTCTTTTTGTTGATTCTTCAACTCAGCGAGTTCGTTTGGTGGCATCCGGTACGGCCTTCTAGATATTGGTGCTGTACCCGGTATCAACTCGATTGCAAACTCTACTTCCCTATCTGGGGGAAGTCCTGGTAAATCCTCGGGAAAAATGTCAGGGAACTCACACACCACGGGTATGTGCTCTAGGGGAACCACCTGTACTGCACACAAAAGACTGGCGAAGTCCAACCGCCTGGGTAGCTTGACCTGAAGCACACCCTTCCCTTGCGGGTCTCTAAGGGAAAGAGTTCTATTCCCGGCATCTATAACCGCACCCTAGTCAGACATCTTGTTCATTCCAATGATGACATCCAAAACTAGCCCTGGCATGACCACAAGATTTACGCGAAACCTCCGGCCACTGATATCCAAAGTAACTCCTGTTACTGTTTTATTAGTCAACACATCGGCTCCGGCTGAGCTGATGCGATAGCCATAACCTAACTCAGTAACTGGCTGGTCATGCTTTTGTGCAAATGCTTGGCTCATGAATGAATGCGATGATCCAGAATCAAACAAAACAACTGCGAGATGTTGGTTGACAGGAAACATACCAGCTGTTACCGGTTCTCCTTCCGGGATCTCCTCGATCGAGGTATGGTGCACACGAGCTGGATAGGTTGGCTACTGCCTCTTGGGGTAGGGACATTCCTTAGCAAAGTGCCCCATCTTGTGGCAGTTATAGCACGGACCCTTGGGCGCATTGTTGACGGCAGGTGCTGCAGCTTGAACTGCCTTTGGCTTGGCAGGGGCTATCGCCACCTTGTACGGCTTCTGCTGTGTTGGATGCCCGGTGTTCCTTCTCTGCGGCGGTCGGAACCTAGCACCTGGGGCAGGAGGACGATACTGCTGTCGCCCTGCCACTGGTGCCCTGGACTGAGATGATCCGGCTTCAAAAGCCCTCTTACGTGACTTGGATGCACTGTAGTTGTTGTTGTTGTTCTCCTGGGTGAGACAGTCACTGATGTAAGCATTGAAGATAGCCCTGGCCCTGTACCCATGGTCTTCAGCATCTTTGGACTCAAGCCTCTCTGGAAACTAGCAATCTTTTTAGCCTCCGTGTTCACAAACTCCGGGGCATAGCGAGCGAGATTGTTGAAAGCGTGTAGATACTCCTTCACCGATTTCGTCCCCTAGGACAGCCTCATGAACTCCCCAACCTTCATTTCAACCACACCTGGAGGAATATAATTTCCTCGGAAAGCAGTGGTGAAGAGGTTCCAGGTGATTGGGGTCCCCTCTGGGTAGGTGGTACGGTGATGGGACCACCAAATCCCAGCGGGTCCTTGCAACTGATGTGCCGCATACTCAGCCTTAAGTTCTTCTGTCATTCGGAGAAGACGAAACTTCTGCTCCATAGTGTTGATCCACTCATCTGCCTCGAGCAGTTCCAAAGCCTCTTTGAAGATTGGTGGCTTGGTATCCATGAAGTCCTTGAACGAACTGTACTGATTGACTTCACGGCCACCCTGATTATCCCCACGACGGGTGTTATCAGCTATGTTGCGCAGAGCCTATTCCATGTTGCGTTGCATCTGTTCCATGTTGCGTTGGCTCCCCAGAAACTGCACGAAAAACACGTCCACAGTGTACGGAGGAGGCGGTGGTGGTGGCGGTGTTGGTGCTCTGTCCTCATTCCGTTGAGCCCCACCTCCAGACGTACCTGCTCCAAGGCCCGGATTGCTGTTACCCCCGCCACGTGTTTGCACCATCTACATACGTCAATGATAAGCAATCGTTAGGAGTTGCCAGCAGCGGTAGAAATGTGTAGAATCATGCTGTACTGAATTTACTGAGGGAATAAATTCGCACAATAAACAGAGGCACAACAATTCATCATCTACGCACAACATCACTAACAGATTACTTAACATTCACGCAACAAGGTTCGCGTACATCCAACTTGCCAGCATACATACACTGGACTTTCAGCATAACTCATAAGTCTTACATAGCCCAGATCCAAAAGTACACGACATGCCATGCAACATACAACACAAAAGAAGAGGGACTAGCTCTAGAGCCCTAGCATCTAGTCACTATGATCACTGTCCATGCCGGAGCCATCCTCATCCTCATCTCCACTAGAAGCTGCTCCTATCGCGGGATCCGCATCCATCTCGTCCTCAGAGTCTAGCTCAGCTGCTCCAGGCAGGTGGTGAGGGTGGAGCTGGTTATGCAGCTGGTGGATCTCCTCATGCAAGTTCTCATTGTACTCCTCGGCATTAGCTAGCTGCTGCTCTAGCTCTAGCTGTCGGGCCCTCAAAGTGTCCTCCTCGTGCCAGGCTTCATTCCTCTGACCAAGCACATGGACTAGCATGCGCTCGCAGTTCCTGTGAGCAGTAGTCACCCTGTCCTTCTGCTCCCGCACTGCAAGCAGGTCCTGACTCAGCTCACTGTTCTTCTGGACTGCCTGATCCCTCTCTGTAGTCACCCGGGGCAACTCTGCCTGTAGCCTCTCAACCTCAGAGTCAAACTCACGCTGCAACTGACGCTTCTCATCCTGGACGGTGAGAAGAGACCTGGATAAGCGGCCCAAACAATGCTCCAGACCCCCATAGGTCTTCATCAACGCGTACATGGCACTCATAGCTGCACTGTCACTGTGCTGGTCCTCATCCGCACTCCTCTCTAGAGCATTCACCTCGGACTGATCCCACACCGAAGTGTAGGGGTCACCCTGGGGAAACACCCCAGCGAAGACGTGGGCCAGCTCCTGTGGAAACCTCTCCATGAGGTCCCTCAGAACTACGAAAGCTGCCCTGCTGGCACCGTGGAAAGGCGTGACACCTCGAGACTCGTACACCCAGCCGCCCCAAGCAGGGTCACCTCCACTGGTAGGAACCACTGCCTCAATCCCCACCAGTGTCTCGTCACCAAGCGGCTCCTTATCCCAATAGTAGCGAGGCTCCCTTCCTTCGGGATACCCCATCGAACTGAGTACCCTCCAAAGCAAAGTGGGCATCCCAAACTGCTCCAGGAACCTGCTCTTATGTCGCGAGCTCCTAGTTGCCAACGGGTGGCGAGGGGCCCGCCCACCAGTGGACTTGCGAGCGGTGAGTCTAGTGCGTGCCATCTGCTGCAAATGGAATACCGTGGGTAAGAGCGAGGATTACCTTTAATTATTTTATTTAGAATTGGGACAGATTAAATTGAGGGGGAAAGTAAGCAATGATATGACATGAACATGATGCATGCACGAACTTACGATCTCACAAACTTAGAAACAAAGGTTAACACTATGCGGTATATGCGGTGGCACACAACGTTCTCTCATAACGTAACTAGCGTTCTAAGCGAGAACGTGGTTAGTGTACCTGCAGAAAACTCATTTCAGCCCACCCACAGTATGCTAATGCAAAACAAAATTTAAAACTATGCACTCCACATACACTGACACCCGTCCATGCATGTGATGTGTTGCTACCCATATCATCGCCCTAATGACGGCATCGCCTCTCAGGACGGAATTCCCAACATGCGGTACGGTTTCCAAGACACACCAAAACATGTGTGCTTGACACAGTACCTAACAACACTCCCCTAGACCGGCAGTGTATCCGATCATGCTCTCACAGCTCCCACTTACCATGGCGTAGAGGAAAAATGGATCCATACATTACCACTCAAATGAATGGTACTCATACTATTGCACGCCGTATGAGCGACGAAATAAAAATATAATGCATTAACCCCCAAGTCAGTACTTAGCTAGCCACCTTAGAATCCTTAACTGGGCATAACGGATATGACCATGGCACATTAGATAGTTTTCCAAAACTTAGTTTAACACTTTGATTATTATTAATTAATAAAATCTTTTATTAAACCGGTTTAGATTTTGTTTAGAACGTACTTATGAACAGTAACGCGCTAAACCTTGCTCCGATGCCAGCTGTAACAGAACCGACCAAATTATAAGAGATTAAGCCTAACAGTAACCATTTGCATAGTCAAACCATCACGCTTAAGCCCATATAATCCCGGTAGTCCATGAAATCTCGAAGGATTTCAAACCACATATCGCACAACAGCCAAGATCGTAATAAGTTTAGCGGTCGCCATTCACAAATACATCCAGATTACAACATTCATAAAACACATCGGAGTTCGAAGAATTATTACAAACCAAGTTCTTCAAGTAGCGGAAGCTTCATAGTTCGAAAATACAACACACACGCTTAGTCTGATACAGTGCCATAGTTCGGTCATTCCCACAAAAGCAAAAGAGGAGACGGAGTGACCATCGCCCTTGGTCTAGTCATCATCCATAGCTGGGTACAGACAGAGGATGCAATAACCATAGTACATTTGACCATCTGCAAAACAACATGGGAGTAGAACCCTGAGTACGAGAAGGTACTCAGCTAGACTTACCCGTCATAAAATTAAAATAAAGACTCATCAAGGATCATGAAAGCTATATAGTGGGGTAGGTGACAACCATTTTGCAAAACCGCAGAATTTTACTATCATAACCTACATAAGTCTTTCTTCCTTTAATTTGCTCAAGTTGAAAGTATCATTACCTATCATCTAGGTTTGCACCTGCACTATTACAAGCAAGTATAAGGATATGATAGTACCTCATTGTGGCATTCATAAGCCATTTATCAATATAGTCCAAGTGTTCCATAGTCCTTACTACGAGGACGAAGCTCATGTCAAGTGCTCACTATCCAGGAGCGATGGCGATTCGAATCGATTTCTAACCAGCTGGCGAGTTTATTCCCCACACAAACCACACTCACTGATCAAGTGAGCTACAGGTCACTGTATTGCACTATCCAGGACCAATTCGTGGGTTCGATAGGCACCGCCCGTACCCGAGGACCGTTCCGGCGACCGAGGTATCCAAGGTATACCAAGGTTGCGCGCCGCGCCCTCGTCGTTCTCCTCAACCATCACCAATACAGCGCGTACATCGGGCCGATTCCCGGCCCGGATAGTGCTCAGGCTTCGCGGTCGGAACGACTTATCCTTCCAGCTAAATGTGGGACATGCGTTCAACATGACATGAGGGCCGTCAACGATTGGTCCTTAATCGATGCAGGCAGGGGCACTATGGTCAAGCCACCATAAGACCCTGCCCGGTCTCCAATTACATTCCACACTTGGTTATTCTTTTCCCCAAGCAACCACTGCTTAAACAAGCAGGTATCCACCTATATCTCGCAGGTGACAGGAAATCACCCGACTTCTACCGAGCTACGCAAGCTAAGCATAGACTCCGCGCCTATCTACATAGGACAAGGTAGATAAACAAGTAGGGATGACAAGGAGTACATATGCAGCAACGGTATCACACAACTCCTATCACTTAAATGCAATATAGTAGAACAAGCATAGTATATCTTGTAAGTTAGCGAGAATAGGGAGACTTAGAATGCTCAGGGGCTTGCCTTTCTCAAACGTGCTGGGTCGGTGATCCGGACACTCTTGCAGTTCCTCTCCGGATTCCTGTGCTTCCGGAGGTTCCTGCTCCTGGATCTCCTCTGGTTCCTCGGGTCCCACCTCGTTCTCCTGCGAGCCTGTATGATGCATGTGTGCTTATGAGTGGAGTACGAGATGCCCGAGTGGATGCTTGTATGAGAAAGTACCAAAGAAGTCATGACATGATGCATATGTAATGTACTCGGTCATGCTCATTACAAGGTAGTCAACATCATCCAAGAACAAACAATTAAATCAAACATCTATTGCATTCTCTTCTACAATTATTTTTCAAATGCAACCAGCAACCCACATGATGCTTCAAAGATACACCAAAGCCAACTTATTCTATTCAACCTATATACACAGCAATTACAGGAGACTACCAGTCATGCATAGAATCTACTGTAAATTTCTAGGCCCATTAAAAATCACATGCAATTCTGTTCATCAATAAATTCCACAAAAATTACAGGAGACTACCAGTCAAGCATAGAATCTACTGTAAATTTTTCATAATTTTTGGATACTTATTGTGAGCTACAAAGATCACAAGGTTAATTAATAAGGTAAGTATAATCACTCTACTGTGATATAAGTGTCAAACAACAGATTTCATATTTTTATAATTTGTCTAATATCATAAGAAACACCCACAAAATTTTCCAGATTTATTGCATGATCCAATTAATTATTAAAAATCATAAACCACTGCCATGCAAGCATTTAAATTACCATAAATTCATTTATACACCAAATAATGTATAGCAATATTTTCCCAGTGAGTAAACATATATGCAGAGCCAACAAATCAAGTTTCACATTTTTCTGAACCATATTTTATTTACTATGCATTTTCCAAGTTTAGCAAAAACATGGATTAAATATATTCAAACAGAAAATTTACTTAAACATGACATGCAATCACATCAAGCTGTAGATCTGGAAATATAGAGCACACCAAAATTTATGTCATCAAATTTGGAGCTGTAGAACTCAAGATATGAATTTTACAAGTTTTGAATCAATTTCTGGAAAATATTTATTCAAGAAAACCGACGAAAAAGACTAAGTACACCGAGATCTACACCCACCGGGGTCCCCCTGCGACTGACAGTGGGCCACTAACCCCACCAGTCAGCGAGACCGAGAGGGTGCTCACCTCCGACGAGCAGATCTCGCCGGCGGTGAGGTTCCCGACCACGGGGTGAGCACCATCGTGCTCCCCGCAGCGAGGCGCACCCAGCGGTACCCTCGGATTGGCCGGAGGATGACCGGAACACCTCCAACGAGCATGCATGGCGGCACGGCGGCGCTGCTCGCCGTGGCCAGGCCGCTCTGGTGCGTTAGAGCGCGCGCAAAAGCTCCTCCGAGCTTCCCCATCGAGCTACGGACCTAACGCGCTAAAGAGCGAGCGAAACTAGGCGGGATATCGCAAGATCCGTCGCGGCGGAGTACTCCGGCGAGCTCGGGGTAACTCCGACGAGCGATTCACGGCGCACGGTTGCTTCTCACCTCGGTAGAGTGCGCGCAGGGGCTTACCGCGGCGACGGTGAGTGCGCTGGTGCTCTTGGCGTCGGGGTTGGCGCTCTGTTGCGACCGGCGGCGAGCGGCGGAGCTTTCTCCGGCAATGGCGCGGGCGGAGCTGCCGCTACTGCTGCTGCGCGTGCGCGGGGAGGAAGAAGAGAGAGGGGGAGGCAGGCGACAGAATGGAGGGAGGGGTCTGGGGGCGCGGGGCGGCGTCCCGACCAGGGTGTGGGGTGGCTGGCCGCGGCGCGTCCAACGCCGGCTTACGGCTGCCACGTGGCCGGCGCCGGGTGGAGCGGGGCGGGCGCCACGCGCGCGGGAGAGAGGGGAGGGGGAGCGGGCCGCGCTGCCCAGCTGGGCCGAAAGGGAGACGGGTCGGCCCAGCAGCGCCTGTCCCCTTTCTCTTTTTTTTTGAAAATCTTTTCTCAAATTCTTTCTAAATTCATTTGGACCAATTTAAAATCATTTTCACCTCTTGCTCCCAAAAACAAAATTGTTCCAAAACAAAAACCCTACAACTTTGTTTTAATAATCAAGACCAAATTCCCAATAGAATTTGAATTACAAAATAAAACTAGTTCTAGGTTTTTAAATAAATTTATTTTGGTCATTTTGTATAAATTCCATTTCTCAAATTCTATAGCTCCAAAAATTGCACAAAAATATTCTTAATTCTGCTTACACATAAATCCACCTAGTTTGAATATTTCACATTTTTAGAAGCAAGCATCATATTTTTAACATATTTAGAACACATGAAATAAAGCACATAAAATCATGTTTTGGGATGAATGACATGCTCATGATGCTATGCTTGATGAGAATGCTTATGCATTGCTTTGATAAGGCTAAGTGCAAGCTTAACACCTAGGGTGTTACAGGCTTCACTGCCACTAGAGCCTTGGATTGGGATGCCTCGGCCTCAAAAGCTCGCTTGCGAGTTTTGGTTGTAGCATGCACAACATTGTAATTCTCTTGAGTAAGAGCATCACTAATGAACGCAGTGAATGTGGCCCACATGCTGTCGGCCATTGTCTTCATCGGCTTAGGCCTGAGACCCCTCTTGAAACTGGCAATCTTCTTTGCCTCGGTGTCCACAAACTCAGATGCATACCTTGCCAAATGATTGAAACCATGCAAATACTCCATCAGAGTTCTGTTGCCCTGAGTTAGCTGCATGAATTTAGTATGCTTCATTTCCATGAGCCCAGGGGGTATGAAGTGCCCCTTGAAAGCATCATGGAACTGAGTCCAGCCAACCATGGTATTTTCTGGAAGAGTGCTCCTGTAATGACTCCACCAGATACAAGTGGGACCCTAAAGTTGATAAGCTGCATACTCAGCCTTCAGACTCTCAGTCAACCTGAGTAGACGGAACTTTTGCTCAACTGTGTTTAGCCATTCCTCAGCTTGAAGCGGTTCCTCAGCCTCCTTGAAAAGAGGGGGCTTGGTATCAAGAAAGTCCCTAAAGCTGCTGTACTGGTTGGGTGCTGGCCCATATTGGATATTCCAACCCCTAAGGTTCGCCATCTGATGGATAGCGTCAGTCAACAGCCTCTAATTCTCCACCACTGTCTGCATTAATTCAGCCAGATTGGGTGGTGGGGGAGGAGGGGGTGGATCCATGTTCACACAATTTGCTCCACTGTGAGTGCTATGAGACATTTGTCAAGACACAGTCAGTGAGTATTGATGATGACAAGATTTGTTGTAGAAGAACTCATAATCATGCCTGAAAGTATTCGAGAGGAATAACTTTATAGAAAGTAAGGCATAATAATTCAATTCCACAAAACAACATCACCAATCACAGAACATGACATAGATAGTCCGTTAAGCACACAAGAAAAGATAAATAATGATAGCGGTCATTCAAACATGATTATGCCATTACAACAACTGATCTAAGTAGTTATTACACCACAACAACACTGATAACAGGAAATGAAACCATGGTTCATGGTTACAACACGATTACAAGGCAAGTTTTGCCATTGATCGAAACACAAAAGAACCTCCCAAAGGACAGTATTGAACTCCACTTACTACACTGCAGACTCGTCCTCCGTATCTCATCAAAGATCACCTCTCCGTCCTCGTCACTAACCGGCCCAAGCTCCTCATCCTCCACATCCTCGTGCTGAGGGGGTGCAGCCGTGGCTAGCCCATCCACCTCCATGCCATCATCTTCAGCCACAATCACCTGAGGACCCAGGTTCGGATAAGCTAGTGCAGGGCGAGGAATTGGGTGCAGCAAATTGTTGAGACAATGTATCTCCACAAGACCAGCCTCAATTTGATCCTCCACCTAGCTGAATGGATACAGTGCATCTCCAACGCATGACACCTATTCTACGACACACGTAGAGCAGTATCTCTCTCACGAGTGACCTGCACTAAGTTATCCTACAGGGCATCCTTCTCATGGGACAACTGACTCATCTGATCTTGCTTATGATCCCTCTCATGAGCAGCCTTCACCCACAACTGCCTACGATACTCCGCAATGCCTTTCCAGTCATCACAGTCCTTTTGGGCTTGCCCCAGGAGTCTAGCTTGCTTGCGAAACCTACAAGCACGCTTTTTTAGCCTTCTGTTGCATCTCCTAGGCTTAACGAATAGCCCTCATCACCTGAACATAGGTGTCCTCCCACTGACCAAATAGCTTGAGCATTGCCATCATAGCACTCATCGCAGGACAAGAGCTTTCAGCTTGCTCTCCATTACCTCAGACCAACGCACAACCATTAGCTTGCTTCCACTTTGCTGTTGCTGGGTCAGCACGGGAATGGAAGTCGCTGGCCCTCCTATCAGCTCATCACCAAACCTCTGATAGATATTGATCATAATAGCCTAGGCTACAACCTGAGCCGCTTCCCATGGATTCTGCCCATCAGCATTGCAGTTCTAGCCTGACCATGTGGGCTTGTCCTCATGTGGAGGAACAACTCCACGCACAGCGAACCAACGCAAGCCTCCCTGCATGTCCATCTCCCACCAAGAGTACCGAGGGTGCTCCGAGTACCCCACTGACTGCAACACTCTCCATAGCAGGGTAGGAGTACCAAACTTGCTCAGAAAGGTGTCACTGGGGAGAGGTGAAGCAGGCATGTCCATTGTTGATATTAGTTACGCACACAGAAAAATCCACAAGCACATGGATATCGTTGAGCACTTCACTCGGGAAACATTCCTGAGTATTGTTATTTATATTTTTACCGCTGGGAGAAAGCACTCATCGAACTAACCTAAATCTATATTTAACCCCCAGGCTCGCAAGACAAGATATTGAGATATGAGCAATATAGAGAGAACTCCTTCATTAGTCTTCTTCTAACCTATGGTAAGCTATGTAGATATTGTTCTAAGGGGAGTAACAAGATAAAAGAGACACCTTAGAGAGTGCTTAACCCTAGAACTACCTCCTGACGGGACATGGATTATTGAGACCCTAGAGGATTGTAACTTCCCCGAAAAGGCTACCACAAATCCGGCCAGATAGGGAGTATCTATGAGTGTTCCTAGCCCAAGCACCACGCTTACACTCTGAAAGATTACTCTATTCCCAAGCACAAGCGAATAAAGTAAACTCATAAACCAAAGAACAATAAGAACAATAACTTACTAGTATTAGAAGTCGAATTGTCGAATGATTCCAGAACCAAGCCTCAGGTTAGGAGACTTGATCCCACAGATACAAGGAAGAAGAAACCGAGGGGCTAGGCTTCCTCCACTTCTATCTCCACCTTATACTCTCTCAACCTCTCTTGTTGCTAAAACCCTAAAGAGACAGATCTATTCGAGGGACCCCTCTCTGACTAATTCTCTCTAGAAAATATGAATTAGAGCTTCAGAATTCGCTACTCCCTAGGGGGGTCAGGGTCTTATTTATAGGGGTATCTGACCCCTCCTCTACCTTGCACTAGCGATGTGGTACTAATCTTTCCACCCCTAGGAATAACCATAGCCCTTGGATCAAACCCACTTAAACGTGCACTTAAGATTAATCGTGAAAGTCGGTGGAGGCTGATCCGCGAAGATCACCCTGATTGGTGGAGTTGATGGGGCAGGTGCCCCTGCCCTTCTGTGTGGCCGCCTAGAGCCTGAACCCATTTTCCCTACCGTTCGCTTTGGAGCCTCCTCGAACCTTCTGGATTACTCTAATTGATGAATCCCGAAAGGCCGTATCAAATGACATTAGTCTGAGTCCATCTTCCCTTGCTATTGACGTATAGGTATGCGTATGCCTGTCTTTCGACACTTATCCAAGATTGGAGTAAGCAATCATAGCCTAGTTGACGTTCGCGGTATTCTCTGTATGTAAACCTGACATGTGGACCACCTTTGGTTATTTCTAGCTGACCCCTATAGAAATAGACAATCAACAAAACTCATGGAATTCTGTTAGTGATAACCCTATATCTACTAGGTGTTTTGCATATAGATCCATTTTCATGTCTAATTGACGGTTAAAATTTGGAGTTACCTACCATCAACAACTCCCCCAAGCTTACCCTTTGCTCATCTCTAAGCAAAGATAAAATCAGTGATGGATCAAGAATTGCTACAATGCTTTCATGCCTCAAAAGTACACATGCGTTCAAACAAGAACTCTCCTCCGAAATAGAGTGAACAATTCTGACTCAAAACTTACTCATATTACCTTCCACCATGGGGCTTGTAGCCATCACTTGGGTCTTGAGCAGTTGAAAGACAGAACAATCAAGTCAACTACTATCTTTCTTGCTCTTTGATCAACTATTATTCTAGAGTTTTTGTAAGTTTTTAAAATAAAACTCAGAGTTTCCTTATATGACCCTTTCAAGTCTCTCATTTGTGGTATTTTTGGATCCTTACCAAGGCATGAATGGTATATGCCTTCTCTCTACTCTCAGAGTATGTGGTATTTGTGGAATTAAGGAATAGTGGCATTATGCCCTCTCTCTCTCTCACCCTACATCTAATAGGCTTATGTGGAGCTCATAGGTGGGGAGACAGCTCAAACATACATGCAACATATGTTGTATAGTTAAAACCATGGATCCAAAGAAACGAGTCATACAATCAAAGTATATGTGCATGTGAATAAGAGGAGTGCAGCGAGTGATATAAATGGTGATGATGATAGTGGTGGAGATCTAATTCTACATTTGCTCCTTGGTGATAACATACCTCCCTTATTTGGAAACTAAAGACCTTGGAGGAAATTGGCTTGCTCTCTGTCTTTTTTTCTTTCTTGGGACATTTGTCCTCTTTCTTTCTTTCTTTTCTTTATCTCTTTTTTCTAGGAGCAACCAAGCCTCCTACTAGAAATATATGAATAGGGAATGATAACTAGAGTAACTGGAGCTTTATTGGATGATGGAAAAAAGATAGGATGGCGACATATATTTTTGGTGTTCACTCCCAGTGTAGGAGAAGAACATTTTCTAAATGAATGAAGTGAATGCATGTGAATAGAGGAGTGTGTAGTCCCAGGGTAGGAGTAGCACGTGTGCATGGAGTGTGTATATATGTGGGTGGTACTTCCAGGAACAGAAGTAGCACAGAGTAAATGGGGGCTTACTTCTGAGGACAGAAGCAGCATAGATCAATGGATGGACAGCACATAATATTGACTTTAACTGCATGACTAATTCCTAAGGGTCAACACAGCTTAACTACACGCAATGCCTACAAGCAGTATATTAAAGTGGATGGCTTTCCTAATCTAGCAAGCATGTATATTTGGCTGTGGTAGGAACTTTGAACTCTCATCATACAGGAACTCATCATGCAGCAATTTAAGTTTTTCAAAGATAAATTCTCTAGAACTCTAGTATCTCTATGAACAAGATGGACAACAGCTCAAAACCTTCCAATATCATATACGTCAACTACCTTGACTTAGATCAAGCATTCGCTACCCACAAGTTTTAGGTTTAGAACAGACCTCAAATCAAAACAGTTGTTTCCAAAACTCGGGAGAGTTCAAGGTTGAAAACTAGGTACTTGAAAGGAATTACGGTAGAGCAACTATTCATCATTTCCATATAAGAGATTATTCTATAGGGTCTCTTTTAGCAGGAAATTCTTCCAATACTCTCCTAAATAAATTTTATTTAGCAAACTTAATATCAAATAGAAAGATAGATATAGATATAAATAAATGGGGAAATCTTTATTTGGGTTTTTATGGTTATGTATCTTTTTATTTGTTTCAAATAAAATAGCACATTTAATAAATAGATAAGTGAGTGATACTTAGTTGGATAAACAGGAGTCCTCTCCCCCAAAGTGGATGTTGACGTAGTCTATTGGTGTTGCTAGATGGTAGTGAAGGCGTACTTGTCCTCCCGGAGTGTCAGGGATGGTTGCTGTTGAGATAGCCTCGACTGTTGAAAATAGCACTGCGACAAGGGATAGAACATCCATCTGCCTGTTGGTTCTTCTTGATCCTATAAATTTTGTGAGGCTCAAATAAACAACAAAACTTGTGGAACTGATTAAGTGTTAGTGGTAAAACCCCTAAGCCTTGGTTGATTAAACTTTCTTAATATATTTAGCAGGACCATAAGATATATTTTTATATATTTTATTATATGTAGAAAATGTAGTAAGATGAAAACTTATTTTTATGCCACTACCATGGATATCTTTGTGGGCTACCGCACCACAAAATTATCCACATGGGGCTTAGCATTTTCTAGATGCAGTACTAAAAAGGGAAATATTGATAAAAATTACCAAGTTACCTCTTAGCACGGTGTTTGGTGCTTTAGGTCCTGTGAATAGGACCTTACCATGTGTTGACGGTTCTTAAGTATCAATTTTAATTATCAAATAAACAAGAGAAAGGACCAATATACAAACAACACCTAGAATTAGGGTTTGATCTAACAGAATTCCATGAGTTTTGTTGTTTATCTGTTTCTGCAGGGGGTTATCAGGAAATAAGGAAGAAAGGCCCACATGTCGGGATTACGTAGAGATATCAACGCACCGTGCAATTTTCTACCATCTAGAAGACTCCAGAAGCCACGAGAATGACGCAGAGGCTGAAAGGGGCTAGGCCTAGGGCGCCCGCCCTGAGGACCTGGGCGCCCGCCCCCCTCTGTACTCCAATCGGGACTCTTTTCGCACACGACATTCCACCGACCTAAAGGATCAAGGATAACCGTCCAATCAATGTCGCTTTGATCCAACGGCTCACGTTCACTTGAGGGGACTATAAAACCAGACCCCCTGGCCCCTGGAGGAGACAAGTTTATCATAGAGTTGAGGGGAGCCCTCGAAGGAAAACCTCTTCTCTAAATAAAATTTCTTTTTAGGCTTAGCAACCAATGTGAGTAGAAATAGATCTTCTAGTTTCTACTAGATTGAGAGAGATAGAGTGGAGGTGTAGATCGGAGGAAGCCCGGCCTGTCCGTGTCTACTCCGAGCTTGTACCTACGGGATCAAGTTCTCCTAACCCGAGGCTTGCTCCTAGGATTCTTCAGTATTTCGACTTCTAAATGCTAGTAAGTTCTTATTTTATTGTTCTTTTGGTTTATGAGTTTACTTTAATCTCTTCGCGTAGAGTTTAGAGAAATCATCTCTAGCGTAGACGTGGTGTTTAAGCTAGGATACTCATAGATATTCCCTGACTAGCTAGACCGTGGTAGTAGCGAGGAACGTGACATTTCCGAGTTACCTTTGTAGACCATATCTCGTTAGCAGGAAGGATAGGGTTTATAGGTGCAGGTTGAACATCCTCTGTGGTGTATAGATTCCGTTAGCCTCCCCAATAGAACAGTGGATCATCCTTACCAAGGTTAGAAGGAGATTATGGTTGTAGTCTTCTCTATTTATCACTCACATCGAGAAACATTCTTTGTTGCCTAAAGGGTTAGTAGTAATAGACCGGGTTAGTTAGATGCACTCTTTCTCCTAGTGGTAAAAAAATAAATACGATACTCTGGATAACTTCCCGGGTGAAGTGCTCACCGATATCCGTGCGCTTGCGGATCAATTCCTTATTGCGTTCCCAAATATCAACAAGCATTTTTGGCGCCGTTGCCAGGTAGAAAGACGGTTTGCTGAGATAACCTTGAGTCTTACTACTAGCTTGTATCTATACTTTTATCTTTTCTTATCTTTTGTATTCTGTATTTATTTTCTTTACTATTACCTTATGGAAAACCAAGATTCTAAATCAATCTACCAATTTGCAGCACCTTCGGAAACTGACCTTTTACCATGGGAGTCATCACAGCCTATCCAAACATCCCAGTATAGGTTAAGTTCTAAGTTGATTGCCATGATTCAACACCTATCTTTTCGGGAAAGGAAGACGAAAACCCTTACCTTCATATTAGAGATTTTGAGCAAACATGTGATTGTCTTCGCACTGAAGGCATTTCTGATAAAACTTTACGTTGGAAGCTTTTTCCTTTTTCCTTAAGGGGTGAAGCTAGACAATGGTACAGTCAGAAGGTAAGTCAACAATGAGGTGAATGGGGAGTTTTAAGAGCCAAGTTTTGTCTAGATTTCTATTCCCTCGACCGTATCGGCGACCTTAGACTCGATGTCCTATCTTTTAAACAAAAAGATAATGAAACTTTGGGAAAATCCTGGAAACATTTTTTTGATCTTTTAGAATCTAGTCCAAACCTTAATCTTGAAGACCCTGTTCTTTTATTTCACTTTTTTCGAGGTCTTCAAAAAAATCATAAACAAATGCTACACACAATGTCTGGAGGTTCTTTCTTTCGCATCCCTACTGATGAAGCTAGAGTGATCCTAGATAGAATCCTAGAAGCTGAGATGGATAATACCCTTCATGATGAAACCTACAAAGCCGAAGTAGACACTCTGCCAAATTCTTCATCTACTTTAGCTATCCCAAGTTCTGATCCACAAGAGGAAGAAATTCCACCACCGGACTTCATGCTGGATATAGAATCCGATATTTTTGCCGATTTTGGAAACATTTGAAACTACCATTCTATTGACAAACCCCAAAACGACCAGTTTAGCATTTATTTGCCAAGTTAATATCAATTGAGAGAGCTTATCTCAGTCATGAGTAGCGAGTGGTTGGAGGAATCGGAGCTTTCCTCTGATGTGATCCGTTTGGACACACCCTCTATAACTATACGCTGTGCTTATGATTCTGATCGATTTAATGCTCTCTATAATCCTGTTATGGGGATCAACATCATGTCTGAATCTTTTGCACTTAAATTATTTAAAAATCTTGCCTTAACCCCCACAACGGAAGTCATAAAGGAATCTTCGGGACGATTAGTCCCCAGTCTTAGAATTATTAATGTCCTACCTCTTACGGTAGAAGGCTCCATGGTTCATTTGAACTTCTATATCTTTGATACATGGGACTTCGACCTGTTGATAGGACAACCTTTTAGAAGACTCCTTTATGAAGGTCATATTGGAAAGCTACACATTTCATTTGGAAAAACCTTTAAATTCCCAATAACAATTTCACACTCTTAAACAATAAGGCCGAGTCATATCTTTTGCCAGATCCTATGGAGGAGGTAAAGGCTGCATCTCTTGAACTTTTAGATGAACCAGACTTAGAAGACGAAACTCCTTTCTTCATAGAAGAAGAAGCCGAACCTTCTGAACCTGAACCCTTAGATGAGTTTGCAGAAACACCTAGACCCCCCATAGAGCTTAAAACTTTACCACCCGATCTTATCTATGCTTTCCTAAACAATAATCCAGAGTTTCCTGTGATCATTAGTGATAAACTCACTCAGGAGCAAACTCTGCGATTAATGACCATTCTTGAGAAACATCACTCAGTTTTCGGCTACTCACTCCAGGATCGTACAGGAGTCAGTCCTATGATTTGTACCCATCGTATTCCAACAGATCCTTCTGTTTCACCTTCTCAAGAACTCCAACGTAGACTTAACAACACTCTGAGAGAGATAGTTAAAAAGGAAGTTATAAAGTTGCTGCATGCAGGGATTATATATCCTGTGCCGTACAGTGAGTGGGTAAGCCCAGTACAAGTTGTGCCTATAAAGGGAGGCATGACTGTTATTATGAATGAAAAGAACGAGCTAATTCCGCAACGCACCATCACAGGATGGCGGATGTGCATAGACTATAGAAAACTAAACAAAGCCACAAGAAAGGATCACTTTCCTTTACCTTTTATAGATGAGATGCTAGAGCGATTAGCGAACCATTCGTTCTTTTGTTTCTTAGATGGATATTCAGGGTATCACCAAATCCCGATCCATCCCGATGATCAAAGCAAAACCATTTTTACATGCCCATATGGAACTTATGCTTACCGTAGAATGTCTTTTGGGTTATGTAATGCACCAGCTTCTTTTCAATGATGCATGATGTCTATATTTTCTGATATGATTGAAGAGATTATGGAAGTTTTCATGGATGATTTCTCTGTATATGGAAAAACTTTTGATAGTTGTCTTGAAAACTTAGACAAGTTTTTGCATAGATGTGAAGAAAAGCACTTAGTCCTTAATTGGGAAAAATGTCATTTCATGGTTAGGGAAGGATAGTGCCGGGACACCTAGTGTCTGAAAGAGGAATCGAGGTAGACAAAGCTAAAATTGAAGTAATTGAACAACTACCTCCAGCTGTGAACATAAAAGGAATTCAAAGCTTTCTTGGCCATGCTGGTATTTATCGTAGATTCATAAAAGATTTTTCATTTATTGCTAGACCACTTACTCTTTTGCTAGCCAAGGATGCTCCTTTCGAATTTGATGATGCATGTCTAACATCTTTTAGTTTATTAAAGAAAGCACTCATCTCTGCACCAATCATTCAACCCCCTGATTGGTCGTTGCCTTTTGAAATTATGTGTGATGCTAGTGATTATGCTGTGGGGGCAGTATTGGGACAAACTAAAAATAAGAAGCATCATGCAATTGCTTATGCCAATAAAACTTTGACAGGAGCTCAACTTAACTATGCAACTACTGAAAAAAGAGCTTCTGGCTGTTGTCTTTGCCATTGATAAATTTAGATCTTATTTAGTTGGAGCTAAAATAATTGTTTACATTGATCATGCTGCACTAAAATATTTGCTCACTAAAAAAGATGCTAAACCTCGCCTGATTAGATGGATCTTATTACTCCAAGAATTTGACTTAGAAATAAAAGATAAAAAGGGAGTAGAAAATTCTGTTGCATATCACTTGTCTAGAATGTATTTTAAGAGTCCACAGGAAACCGCCATCAATAATTCACTCCGGGACGACATGCTCTATGGGATTAACAGGTCTGACCCCTGTTATGCAGATATTGTTAATTTTATGGTTTCAGGGTATGTACCACCAGGAGCAAACAAGAAGAAGCTTATTCAAGAAAGTCGTTCACATATATGGGATGAGCCATACCTCTTCCGAGTATGCTCTGATGGCTTACTCAGGAGATGTGTGACCACTGAGGAAGGATGGAAGATCATCGACAGATGTCATTCATCACCATATGGAGGTCACTATGGAGCATTCCGTACACATTCAATGATCTGGCAGTGTGGATTCTACTGGCCTACAATGTATGAAGACACGAAGCAATATATCAGAAGATGTGTGTTGATATTTGGGAACGCAATAAGGAATTGATCCGCAAGCGCACGGATATCGGTGAGCACTTCACCCGGGAGGTTATCCAGAGTATCGTATTTATTTTTTTACCACTAGGAGAAAGAGTGCATCTGACTAACCAGTCTATTACTACTAACCCTTTAGGCAACAAAGAATGTCTCTCTATGTGAGTGATAAATAGAGAAGACTGCAACCGTGGTCTCCTTCTAACCTTGGTAAGGATGATCTACTGTTCTATTGGGGAGGCTAACGGAATCTAGACACCACAAAGGATGTTCAACCCGCACCTATAAACCCTATCCTTCCTGCTAACGAGATATGGTCTGCAAAGGTAACTCGGAATTGTCACGTTCCTCACTACTACCACGGTCTAGCTAGTCAGGGAATATCTGTGAGTACCCCAGCCTAGACACCACGTTTACGCCAGCAATGATTACTCTAAACTCTACGCGAAGATATTAAAGTAAACTCATAAACCATAAGAACAATAAAACAAGAACTTACTAGCATTTAGAAGATGAAATACTGAAGAATCCTAGGAGCAAGCTTCGGGTTAGGAGAACTTGATCCCGCAGGTACAAGCTTGGAGTAGACACCGACAGGCCAGGCTTCCTCCAATCTACACCTCCACTCTATCTCTCTCAATCTAGTAGAAACTAGAAGATCTATTTCTACTTTACATTGGTTGGTAAGCCTAAAAAGAAATATTAATTAGAGAAGAGGTTTTCCTTCGTTGGCACCCGTCAATCTCTATGATAACTTCTTGTCTTCTCCAGGGGCCAGGGGGGTCTCCTTATATAGTCCTCCTCCTCTATGCGTTTTTGGGTCGGTAGGCGAGGTGGTACTACATTATCTTTGATCCATTAGGTCGGTGGAACATCGTGTGCGAAGAGAGTCCCGAAAGACTTCCAGCAGGGGGCGGGCGCCCAGGTCCTCAGGGCGGGCGCCCTGGGCCTGGCCCCTTTCGGCCTCTGCTTTCTTCCCGTGGTTTCTCGAATCTTCTAGATGGTAGAAAATCGCGCGGTGCGTTGATATCTCTATGCAATCCCGACATGTGGGCCTTTCTTCCTTATTTCCTGATAACCCCCTACAGAAACAGATAAACAACAAAACTCGTGGAATTCTGTCAGATCAAACCCTAATTCTAGGTGTTGGTTGCATATTGGTCCTTTCTCTTGTTTATTTGATAATTAAAATTGATACTTAAGAACCGTCAACAAATACCCCCATACTTAGGCTTTTACTCATCCTCAAGAAAACGATGGTTAAGAAAAATATCTGGGGTAAACATTTAAAACATTCTCTTTATAATTGTAGGGTGTTAAAAATCCACTGTGTATCATAGTCAGGGAAGTTTATGGTTAAAAGTAAAGATCCTTTCTTCTCAATCCTGTCATTTGGAGTTTTTGTATATTTTTGGAAGAAAGTTAGCATACCTTTTTATCCTCATAGGTTCTCTCAGATCACTCATTATCTTTTATATATATCTCACTGAGGCTATTTTAATTTGCAAAAATTCTCAAGCATACTTACTTTGCATTTATTGCCTGATCAAAAGGGATCCAAGGAGGGGAATGTCATACTCTTAGATCAAAGACTTTGGAAATTAAAATCTTTGTCAACTCTTGCTGGCATATTGCTTATTAGAGGGACCATGGGCTATCATTTTCTTCTTTTCTTTTCTTTTTTTTAAGTGAATACTGAGGTATCCCTAATTCTACTGCCGGACACTTGTCTATTTTTCTGCGAGGTTGTCGAGCATTTGCTCCTTTTTATTTCCTCGAAATATCTTTATTTTTGCATAGCCCATGCCTCTAATGCAATAATACTTTGGAAGAGTGAATCTTTCTGAATAAATGTCTTGATCTTAGGAGCTTGATAAATCTCTCAACAAGGGTCTAACTCATTTTGAACAAACTCAATACAGAGTAGATAGCTTTTATAATCATAATTAATATTTTCAGTTTTATCAGGCATATAAAACACTGAGGATGGTAGCTAGAATTTTGAAGATTTTGAAATAAATTCTCCAAGCAACAATGATATCAAGAATAAGAAACTCATACTCTACCATCTCACATTCCATACTGTCTTAAGTAACACAGGGTTTTAAAATGATTTTATAATAGTTATAAGTTTTAGGAAATATCACAGAGTGAGATTAATCATGATTAGAAATATTTTAATCTTTTCAATTTATCATGTCGGAAACAATATTCTGCATAATCCAAGATATGTGTACGTGTAAAGTAAAGTGTGCAGAGTGTGTGCCTGAATCGTGGAGTGGTGTAGTCGGAGTGTGTTTGGCATGTCGCGGGATCTCCCCCATACTTGTTTTCTGCTTTCTTACAAAAAATAAAGTAGAGACACACAAGACATAATAATAATAATAATACTCTTTATTAATCTTGAGGCATTTATTACAAAAGACTAGTAGCAAACTGACGATAGAAGTAACAAACTGATGATAAGAATAAACCTAAATCGAATTTAAAGTTAGATGACTAAGATGCATTGCCTCAAGGTCTAATCTAGATAACTTAGCGGCGCTCTAATTCCTTGATCTTCTTGTTGGCACTGGCAAGATCCTGCCTAAGGCCTAGTATATTGGTATTGTGGTTAGAGAGCTGCCTAGTGAGGGAATTAATCGAGGACTGGAGGTCTATGATAACTCTATCTAGTCTGCGAACATCCTCATCAATATCCATTATAGTCTTGCGACGCTTGGGAGGTGTCTCAAAAGCATTGAGAGCGTGCTTTGGGGCTGCCTTTGGAGGGATGAAACGGACTTTGGCTGCTCTAATCCCTTCAAAGTAAGGCCTTTCCTCCTCCGTAGTGTAGCGAATACTGCTGATCTCACCACTCTGGTTGGTCTTGACTCCAACGACCCTCTAATTGCGTCTAGGTGGAAGGATCCTTGTGCCGGTTGGCACCTTGATGGTGGTCTTCGTCTTGGATGATGATCCTTTGAGGAGTAGGGGCTGTGGCGGTGCGGTGAGAACTGGTTGAGCATGGTAGGATTGGGCGGAGCTACGTTGGCGTAATGACATGGCTTCTAGCTGTCGCTCTGTGTTGGCCGGGATGAGAGCACGGGCATCTGGGTCCTCCACAGGCTCCATGTTGAGGTTGAAGGGTGTTGACGGTCCTTAAGTACTAAAATTAATAATCAAATAAACATGAAAAAGGATCAATATGAAACAAACATCTAGAATTAGGGTTTTATCTGACAGAATTCCACGAGTTTTGGTGTTTATCTATTTCTGCAGGGGTTTATTAGAAAATATGGAGAGAAGTCCCACATGTCATGTTTACAACGAGATAATTACGTGCCGCGCAATTTTCCTCAATCTAGAAGGATCCAGAAGCCACGGGAACGAACGGGACGCGATTCGGGCTCGGGAGCTGGGCGGCCGCCCACCCCCCTTGGGCGCCCGCCCTGGCCAGGAAGCCAATCAGGACTCTGCTTCGGGACAGCTCTCCACCGACCTAAAGGATCAATCTAAACCATACAATCTATGTCGGTTTGATCCAATGGCTCACGTTCACTTGAGGGGACTATAAAACCAGACCCCCTGGCCCCTGGAGGAGAGAGGAGAAATCATTATTCAGAGGTAGCCATCAAAGTTAGAGTTTAGATCTCTCTCCCACAGAGAATTAGAATTAGCTACTCCCTAATCCTTCAAGTTTAGAGGTTGATTAGATAGCAATTAGAGAAGTAGAGCACTACGCTCTGGATTCGGATCTTCGGTAATAAAGATTAGTATTATTCATATCTTTCTCTAATTCCATTGTTCTAATTGCATTATGTCTCTAATTATTATGTTCTTAGTTTGCTCTAGTTCTATATTTGATATAGTTCTAATTGATAATGAGTTTATGTATAAGTTTGCAAAGCGCTTATCTCTTGTCACGAGGGAGTTAGGTGATAGATCACATGTGAGCGTGGTGCTTAGATGTTATTTATCTGCAAATGTATCCTATTGGCCGAGTCGTGTGGTAGTTCGCGATAGTGACAGCTTCGTTGATTCTTATATAGTCCACCCTCCGTTGATAGGACAGGCAGAACCGGTATTGTGGAGTAAGTCATGCGATGTTCTGATTTACTTTATCAATGTTCCTTATACATGAATGAAGAGTCTTTTATGCTATATATGATCTTGTAGATAACTAGGGTAGATTATGACTTAGTAGTTAGTATTTAACTTAGAATCCATTCTCTAGCTAATCCGACATCACCTACATATATGAGGAGTAGTCTATTTTCTAATCGCTGTGTTATCTACCCATGAACTTATACTTTATTATCATTATCTTTATGGTTTACCCCCTGCTAAAGTAAGTGACTGTATGACGAGTTTCTCATTAGTAATCATGTTCTAGCAAGTTTATCTCTAGTCTATGCCTTGATAGATTTTGCCCCTTTGATTTAATTCCATCTTCTTTAGATCCCTAGAGCAAAATTATAAATAACGATACCTGGAATACTTATCCTGGTGAAATGCTACAATGAGGTGTTTTATCTGTGCGCTTGCGGATAGAATAGATTATTTTCTAGAGAGCCTTTACATTTATAAATACCTTTGTACACTCTGGCGCCATGCTAGGGATGACAACCTAGTATCTAAGTGGTGTTAGCTAGTGTCAACAAAGGGGACGACTTCCCAATCATCGTGGCACTTCTCGGCCATTGGGGCAGCAAGGAACTAATCAAGCTCTAATTGAGGAAGAGAAGGCTTGGTGGTTTGGTGTTTGAAAACTGATGTCAGGGGTCAGTTTATATAGGGGTCAAAAAGTGCCTCTAGGGGTTGTTCGGGTTGCTCCCGTCGATGTGCGTGCGAAACTTTCCATCGGAGGGATTATTCGGATTACCATAAGTGCATTTTCCATAACAGAGAAAATTGGGACCGAGGGGGAACAGGAGCTGGGTGCCCGCCCACCTGATCTGGGCGCCCGCCCTCTCTCTGGCCCCTCTATGGGCCTACTTTCTCGAGCGCGTTACTGGATGCAAAATTATTTAGAAAAATATATATATGACCCAAAAAACATTAGACTAAAAAGGTCGGGCTCTAATTCTCCATGGGAAGGTAAAAATGGACTATGTCTATTTCTTCTAATTCTTTATTGGGCTCTAAAAATAATTTAAGACGTTGACCATTACCTTGAATAACGTACCTTCATTATTTTGAAGTGTGATAGCTCCGTGGGATGATGAATTAATTACCTTGAATGGTCCTTCCCATTTGCTCCGGAGTTTTCCATGCCTGAAAAGCATCACCCTGGAATTAAAAAGTAATACCTTATCTCCGGGTGTGAACTCCTTCTTCTTGATTGTTTTGTCAAGCCACCTTTTGACTCTTTCTTTGTAGATCTTTGAGTTGTGATATGCCTTCTCTCGCCATTCTTCCAATTCTGATAGTTGCATTCTTCTATAATTTCCAGCAACATCTAGGTCCATATTCCATCTCTTTATGGCCCAGTGTGCTTTGAACTCTAGTTCAACAGGTAGATGGCAAGTCTTCCCGTACACCAATTGGTATGGAGACATTCCAATTGGGGTCTTGTATGCTGTCCAGTATGCCCAGAGTGCATCGGGTAACTTGTCTTTCCACGCTATTTCCCATTTCATTTACTGTCTTCTGAAGAATATTCTTGATTTGCTTGTTGGAAGTCTCTGCTTGGCCACTTGTCTGAGGATGATATGGGGTAGCGACGTTGTGACGGATTCCATGTTTTGATAGATATTGCTTGAAGCGTTTGTCGATGAAGTGTGCTCCTCCATCACTTATCACTACTCTGGGGACTCCAGATCTTGGAAATATAATTTCTTCAAACATCCTCTTTGAACTGATATTGTCGGCATGCTTGCAAGGTAATGCCTCTACGCACTTAGAGACATAGTCAACTGCCACCAAGATGTACTCGCACTTCTTTGATGGAGGAAATGGTCCCATGTAGTCTATTCCCCATACATCAAAGAGCTCAATCTGAAGGTTGTTGGTGAGTGTAACACTCCTAGTGTTAGCTTGCATGTTAACCTTGAGCATTGCATTAACATAAGCATCATCATGATCACTCATGAGCATCATACCATGATCACATGCCATTTGCTTTATACACTACATGATTAAATTGCTTGAGTGACTTGAATTGAGTGTTTATAAGGGGTAGCCAATGCAAAGAATTGTACATTGTCCTCCAAAATACCTCAATCATGTTTATAATATCATTTGGAACAAAGTTCATGTTGAAGGTTTTGGCCAAAAATGCCCCTAAGTCATGGTTAACCCTAGAATGACCTTTTTGACCCTCCTAGACCTCCTTTCAAAGATGTTTTATGAAACTGGTGTTAGACATCTTGCATGTCTTTGACACCTGAAACAAAGTTGTAGAGAATTTCATAAGCTACAAAAGTTATGTTGATGAATTTTTATGAAAAAGCTTGGAACACATTCAAAAATTGCTCACAAGCCAAAAATTAGGGCTGATTTCACACTTAGCCGAATTTGGCTAAGTGTTGGATCGCGCAGTTTCGACCAAGGGATGTTTGGAGCTTTGTAGTTTGAAATCCAGACCGAGTTAGACTTTGATCTTGTAACCAAAGTTGTAGAGCTCGTGTAGCTCTGCCCAGAGGACCAAATCCCAGCCAAAACCATCGACTGATCTGAGAGTAAAACGTTGACAAAGTTCGAGTTTCAGTCACTGCAATCGGCTGTTTTCAGAAAAACGATTCAGTTGGACAGAGCTCACCCGCCGCCGCGTGTCCGGCCACCTGGCGGCCGTACGTCGACGGCGACCCCGCCTGTCAGCCCCGACGTCGTCCACAAGACGCCACGCACCGGGTGGACGCCTCAGACGCGCCATTCACCCCTCCAGAGCGCCACATTGCGCCCGCCTTCGTCCACGGCGAGCTCCGCCGCGCTTCGGCGAGCTCCTCCGGCCGTTCCACCGCTTCTCCGGCCAAGCCAGCTCGCCAAAAGCTTTGCCAGAGCCTCCTCTACCTCGGCGTCACCTCCTTGGCCACTGTCGAGAACGGGTAAGGCGGCATTGCCAGGCTCCGAGCAGTTCTCCCTCGCCGGAGTTCCGCCCGAGCTCACCGGCAACGTGGCCAGGCTTGTCTGCTCCACCATTTCCTTCCATTCTTGCTCCTATCGCTTCCCCTTGGTTCACTGATGCTCGGCATGACGCTCTACCACGTCGCCACTGCCTGGATCCGCCGGCGTATCGCCGCGCAGCGCCGGTGCTCCGCCATTCCCGACGGCGAGCACCTTAGGGTCCAGTAGAGCGCGCGCAAAGTAGGTCAATAGAGTCGCCTTGATGAGAGGAACACGTAGGTGCCCTGGGATCCGGCCGAGACCTCGCCGTCGTTGAGCTTCGCCGGCGACGAGCGTCTCCCCTGCCTCTGTCTCGCTGACACGCGGGTCCCGGACGTCAGCCTCTCTGTGTCTCTCTCTGGTTCACTGTTTTGCAGAGCCAAAGCTGATTTTGTAAAATTCATATCTGGAGTTTTAGAGATCCAAATGTGGTGCTTCCAATTTTGTTAGGTTCCAGCATAAGTCTAGTTTTTAATAAAAATATGAAACATGCCATGTTTTTGCAGAAATAAATAGATATAAATTAATCTTGGTTTTTCAGTGGGTAATTTTATCTTGAGATCTGTTGATCTGCTGGCCATGCAAATTTAGGGAGTTGTTACTTATGTTATGAGTAGGCTCTGATAAATTTTTCATGATTTTCGGAAGCTTGGTTGGGAAGTTAAAATTAATCCTGGCTTAAATAGGAGAATCTTGTGGTATTTTTGATAATTAAAGTACAACTCCTTTTATGGTGAAACTTGCTGAGTGTTGTCCTTATGAGTAGACAAAGCAAGGAAAAATCTGAAATCTGTTGTTTGACACATTTTGATAGGGTTTTACATTTATGCCTTGCATGCCTTTACTAGCTTGTGAGTTTCATACCTCACAATGTGTACATGCAAATGTTCTAAAAATTTTACAGTGATCTTAAGTTAGCATAGGTAGCTTGCTGTAATTTTCTCAGGATTTTTGGAACACTTGGAGTATATGTTCATTAAATCACCTTAATAAATAAATAAATGGAAAAGGTGATGATAGAAATAGTTTTAGACCTTGCCATGATGTTTTCTGGTGTTTCTTAGATATGTTATATCTACTGGTGCAATTGGATTGATCCTTTGATACATTCTTAATATGTGCAAAATATTATTTTAGGTATTTTTGCCTTTCCTAGAGCATTTCTGTACAGCTGATAGCAATTGATTAAGAACTATTTGAAGATTGTATTTTCTGGGAAACTTGTCTACAACAAACTTGTAGCTAACTTACTAATCTACTTCGTGTCCAAATTTCATGACATTTGGTTGAGTAGTTTGAAAGTTATGCATATTTCAAGTAGCTACTATGAAGTGCTTGCTCTCTGGAATTTCCAGAGCAGCCAGCCAACTTGGTATGTTTTAGCATATTTCGGTTGGGAATCATGCTGGGATGTCTAAAAGTAAATTGTAGACAAATTGTTAAGCTTTCCATAAAGTGCTTACTTGCTTAATTGGGTTAAGTGATATTCGAGTTATAGCTGAAACTTGTGACTGGTTGGTTTGTCTACTAAACCAGTGGCTGAGTAGGAGTAGCTAGAAGTTGCTTAACTTGTCTATTTAGCCTCTCTACCAGAGAAGAAGTATGCATTTACTTGTTATTCCATGACTCACTTATTCTTAGAAGTTTATGCTCATATTATACCTTGTTTATGTCTCTTTGGCTCTTCATCATGACATCATGCATCATATGTGCATTTCCCATATTCATCTCCTTGTCATGCATCCATAGGTGTACCCAAAGGAGTGACGGTGCTGGAGTTCGAGTTGCCGGAGCCGGAAGGACAGCAAGGGGAGCCACCTCAAGGAGCTGAGGAGGAGGAGGACTTGCCGGAGTGCCCTGACCATCGTCCCTCTACTTACGTTGAAGGCAAGCCCCGGAGCATTATAAGTCTCCTACTATTTTATTATCATAATCAGCTATCAAATGACTATGGTTATATATTGTTGCAT
Source organism: Sorghum bicolor (assembly GCF_000003195.3). Classification (NCBI taxonomy): domain Eukaryota; kingdom Viridiplantae; phylum Streptophyta; class Magnoliopsida; order Poales; family Poaceae; genus Sorghum; species Sorghum bicolor. The sequence goes on from NC_012879.2 coordinate 26,753,362, forward strand.
TAAGTGGTAGGCATTGATATGACACCCTTGCTGCATAATGACTACCTTGTCCACCTTAAACATTACCAAAGTAGGTCCAGGATCGAAGTGATGCTTAGCCATGCTTAGCTCGGTAGAAGTCGGGTGATTTCCTGTCACCTGCGAGAGTTAGGTGGATGATGATCACGGTTGGCTATATTTGCTATCGTGGAGATAACCAATTGCTAAAATGAACTTGAGACCGGGCGGGATGATGATAGTGCAGCAACAAGGCATGGAGGTCTTGGGTGTGAATCTATCCCCGTCTGTGTCGTTTAAGGACCGAATCGCTGTACGTTCCCGTGTCATATTGAACGCATGCCTATCACTTAGTTGGCCGGATAAGTCGTTCCGACCGCGAAGCCTACGAGTGCATCTCCAGCCGGATACCCCATTCGGTTCAAGTGCGCACCCCGGTTGGTAGCAAGGATGTGCGGGGAGACAATGGCGTAAGACCGAGGTGTCAGGTTAGAGTCCTGACCCTGGCAGATTGGCGGTCCCTGGGGGTGCGGCGCCGTACGGACCCGCAAATTAGTCTGGAGTTGTGCTAAAGGTGATCCGAGCTGCCGTCATGAAGTATGCTTGGGTGAGTGTTAGGAATACCCCTCCAGCTGGATAGGAATCGATTCGAATCGCCGTCTCTCCCGGATAGTGAGAACTTGACTTGGGCAGCGGCAACGTAGAATTCACTAAATCAACTTGATGGTTATGATGAGAATGTTGATAGCAAAGTGATAATCTTGATATGGTTATTATTGATATGCTTAATTACCCAAGTGTATGCTTAGAACAGGTGCTAATCTAGTGGATAGTTGCTAAGTAATGAACTTGCTGCTGAAATATGATTAAATGGATTATTTACAGCAAAGGTTTTATGCAAAAAGTGAGTCAACCCAGTCCACTAAGATCAGCCTTGCATACTCCTTGGTGTCACTTTATTTCTGGTTTATGACGGGTAAGTCTAGCTGAGTACATTCTCGTACTCAGGGTTTTATTTACCCCTGTTGCAGATGATGTCGTCTATCACGGCTATTGTGCTAACTGTCATCACCCAGCTGCAGATGATGAGTAGATCATGGGCGTTATCACCTCCTGTATCTTCAGTTGTGCTTTTGCTGGGACTTGACCATGGAACTGGCATGTATTACAAACTGAGTTGAAGTTGTATCAAAACTACTTTGTTTCCGCTACTGCTATGGTTTGTAATAACCTCTTTCAAACTCTGATGTGATGTAAAACTATGTTCTATGTTGAATGTTGTAATCTGTGATGGTGATGCTTGATCATGTACGATCTTGGTTGTATGTTGGTTGAATCGAAGTCTTTTGAGATTTCGTCGGACTACCGGGTTTATATGGGTTCAAGTCCATTGGCTTGACTGCCCCAGCGGTCGCTAATTCACTTGAATTCTTATAAATTGGACGGTTCTGTTACAGCTGGCATCAGAGCAAGATTAAGCATTTAACCATCATAGAGGTATTTAAAAACAAATGAATTTGGTTTTCTCAAGCTAATTTGGTAAAATTAGGCTATATGTAGGGTTGTTGTAAAAATGTTTTGATAACTTATACCATGCCAGTGGTCATACCCTTATGCCCATATAAGGACTTCTAGGTGGCTTAATATTACTAACATGGGGGTTTTTCTTTTCGTCGTCCATATGGCGTGTAATTATATGGATACCGCTTACTTAAGTGGCAATGAATGGATCACATACCTCTACGCCATGGTAAGCATTGTTTGTTTTCTTTCGTCGTCCATACGGCGTGAAATTGTATGGATGCCACTTGCTTGAGTGGTAATGTATGGATCTACATGCCTCTACGCTACGGTAAGTGTGAGCTGTGAGAGCATGACCATCCAACCGTCGGTCTAGGGGAGTGTTAGCTGTGGTTACTGGAATATTTACATGTTTCACACATGTATATATGAAGGTACTTAATTGTGGGTAGTAGGTGCAGCCATATGTACATATTGGATGTATATGTGGGTGTATCCCAAATGGGTAGTGTGCTGCGGTATATGTTCGGGAATATATACCGGAGTACCTAGCTTGATTGATTGTTGATTGGATTTACATTTCTGCACTTATACTACTGTGGGGCTGGGCTGAAATGAAATCTTCTGTAGGTACACTAACAACGAAACGTGTAGACTGTGTAGTTACGTATAAAGAGTGCACGTATGTATGCCACCGACTATACCGTTAGAACTTTATTCTAAGTTTGGAAAGGACGTATGGAACGTGCATGCATCATGAATCATTCGTACATTCTTTATGCACTATTTGGGTATTAAATTCTGAAAATATATTTCTTCATCTCTCCTTGTAATTAATCTTCCGTACTCAAATGTGGTCTTTCTACAGATGGCAGCCCCGCACGCGAGTGAGACTTTCCTGGACATGTTTGGCACTCCTACTTTGTTGTGGAGGGTACTAAGTTCAGTTGGATATGAGGAACCACCTAAGTACACTTGGACCGAGGCTGAGCATGTAGGGGCTTTACCTTGGGTAGATGTTCAAATTACAGTTCCTCCTTGTCCAAATAACCCACAGTGGCTAGGTTGGTTAGTTGACTGTGATGGCCAAACTCCTTGGGAGGGTGCCCAGGTAGCAGCCCTGGAGGTTTTGCTAGAGATTTGCCAAGATTATGGTGATGAGCTAGTGAATGGCCCAGCGGGATCCGTTCCCAGAGTGAGTGTGACTGACACATTCGTGTCCCAGGTTGGGAATGAGTCTTTAGAGATGAGAGAAACCTTGCTAGGATATAGTTCTAGCCCTGCCATGAGTGCCATGCTAGCGGTACTTAAGCTGTACTATGTGCGCCAGGACACGTACATAGATGCCATGATAGCGCTTCAACAAGCACAAGTTGGGCAGCGCAAATTGCGCAAGCGCGTGCGTAAGCACCGCAAGGCCTTTATGGATGCCCAAGCTGAAATCCAAAATTTCCATACTGCTTTGCAAGCCCGCCGCAATCAAGTTGCGAACGCAGTTAGAGAGCGCAATGAAGCACAAGCCCGCATGATGCAAATGACTAGAGAGAGAGATGAGGCTATGCGCTTGGCTGAAAATAGAGAAACTGCTAGAGTTAGAGCCTTGTTCCATGCTGAGATGAGAGAGGAAGAGCTGATTACTAGGATTGCTGAGCTGCAGTTGGATGTCCATCGCTTGAATAATATTATAAATCCTATCCCACAACCAGCCCCTTTTAATCATGAAGAAGCTCCTAGTGAGGAAGATCAGGATGATGGCATCATTTCCAATGGAGAATCGGATGAAGATATGTAGTCTAGCAATAATTCTATGATCATGTGTCAGTTCCATCTCTTTATGTAAGGGACATGTAATCTGAATTTTAGTTGAGACTCTATGTATTTGGCCATGGTGCCCCTCCTGTAAAACTTAAGAGTGGCAATGACTCTATGTAACCTTATGCACTTATTTGTGAGGCTCCATGTTTATGTTGAGCTGAAATAAATTTCTGCAATGTCGTTAATCCTTGAGGAATTGTGGCTGTGAATGATCGTGAGAATAACCAAGTGTCATGGAAGATATTTTCTTATTGTACATGGATCATTGTGCCTTAATTTATGTGAATTTACTTCATTAAATTCTGTATGGCAGCAATTGAAGTTCATGACAATTATATCTTTTGCCTGAAACAATCGCTTGGTATGCCTTGTGCAGATGGCTCGCAATACTCGCTCCGGTCACAACGAGGTTCCACCGCCACCACCTCCTCCCCCGCCTACGCCTACTGAGCTATTGGCAGCTCTTGTTGAGGGTCAGCGTATGCTCAATGAGGCTATGCAAACTATGGCGCAGCAGAACCGGGGTGGTCGCCATGCCCGCCAAGGCGGAGAGGCAAATCAGTACAGCAGTTTCAAGGATTTCCAGGACACCAAGCCACCGCTGTTCAAGGAGGCTGTTGAACCTCTAGAAGCTGATGAGTGGCTTAACACTCTTGAGCAGAAGTTCCGCTTGCTACGGTTAACCGAAGAGCTAAAGGCGGAATATGCAGCCCACCAGTTGGAGGGCAAAGTAGGTGTCTGGTGGAGTCATTACAGGACTAGCTTACCTGCCAATGCTGTTGTAACCTGGGATCAGTTCACAACTGCTTTCAGGAATACTTATATTCCACAAGGCCGAATGACTATCAAGCACACCGAGTTCATGAACCTGACGCAAGGCGCTAAAAGCTTGACTGAGTATCTTCATGCTTTTAATAATTTGTCTTGCTATGCTCCTGAGATGGTTGACACCGAAGTCAAGAAGCTCGCTAGTTTCAAGAGAGGGTTGGGACCCAAGTTGTCCAAGAATATGGCTGGTAACAAGAGTACCACCTTTAATGAGTTTGTGAGTGATGCGTTGACTCAAGAGAACTCCAATGCCGTGTATGCCACGTCCAAGAACCGCAAGAGAGCCTATGAGGCAGGTGCTTCACAGTCCAAGGCTCCAGTGGCAAGCAAGCCGGCCTATCGCCCACCCAATGCTGTGACAAGGTATAGGCCGCCGCAGAAAAAGTCAAATGTGAAGACGGGAGTTCGCAAGTCTTTCACAGTTGCTCTCCCAAGAGGTGCCACGGGTCAAGGAGGTCCTAAGACTCCTTCTGATAACCGTCCCTGCTTCAATTGCAAGCAAGTTGGTCACTGGGCAAGAGATTGCCCTTATCCTAAGAGAAATGCTGCAGCTGGAGGCAACAACCGTATGGGTCGTGTGCACTACACCACGGTTGAAGAAATCCCAGAAGGAGAAGCAGTTACTGCTGGTATGTTCCTTGTAAATCAACACCCTGCAGTTGTCTTATTTGATTCGGGAGCATCGCATTCGTTTATGAGTCAAGCATTTGCATCTAAACATGGGCAGCATGTAGTTGATCTTGACAGTTGTAAGTTTTGCATTAGTGCTGTAACATCCCTGATGTTACGGTTACTAAAAACGGATCATGTCATCATGAGCATTGCAAATCATAATTGTTAAAGCACATTAGTATGCATCAATTTAAAATAAGTTTACTTTGAGTGCTTGTGCTTAGGGAATTAAAGTGTGCTTACATTGTGTTTGGATGCTTGTGTTGGATGCTAAAACCCTAGGGTGAAAGATTTCCGAAGAGCTAAGGGGGGGAAAACCCTGATTTCTGGATCCTAGATTTGCCCCTTTTTGTTTAATTTAAAAACTAAGCAAAATTTGAGGTTGAGTTCAAAAGCAAAGTTGTGAATCTTGGCAAGATGTACAACTTTGGTGTTTTGAGTTTTTGAAGTTTCAATACAAAATTCAAAGTAATTTTGAAAATACAGATTTCCAGAAAGTGTCCCCTTTTCCAACTTAAACCGCCAATTCAAAATCCATTTGGAATTTTGAAAAATGGTCAACATGAAAGTTGTAGAGCACAAAAAGTTGAGCAACTTTCATGTTGGGAGTTTTTCAAGTTATTATACAAAATCAAAAGTAATTTTGGAAATTCTATTTTGCCCCAATTCAAAAATTTGGAATTTCTTTGATTTGAGTTTGATTTTCAAACTGTTTGGTCAAATTCACCCTGTTACACTCAAAATTAGTTCTGGACTCTTAAATAGGTTTTGTAGCTTATAAAATTTGGCACAATTTTTGTTTTGGTGGAATTTGGAGTTTAGTTCAAAGTTTGGCTGATTTTCGCAAGGGGACAAAAGAGAGGAGATAAGGGGGAGCTACAGTGATCCAGGGGATCACGAGCTCGTCCACCCCGGTGGCAGGGCGGGCAGGCGCCGCCTCCGCGCGCGACGCCACGCAGCTGGCCACGCAGCTGCTTGCTGCTGTGCTTCGCGCGGACGGCCTCATCCACATCCCCTGCTCCGCCGCTTGGATAAGACCTCGGACGGCCGGAGTGTTTCTTTTCCTTCCTTTGAACCTCGCCGCCGACCACCACCATCCGCCGCCAAAATTCGTCCTCCTCGTTGCCTTTCCACGCGAAGTGAGCACCCCAGCGACTCCGCCTTGAACCCAGCCACCGATTGCGCCCCCAAGCGCAAGCGCTAACCCACCAGAGCCCTTTCCCGAGCCGCTCTTCTCCAACTCCGGCCAGGGTCGCCGCCGAGGGATCCTTCACGTGGACACGCTGCTCCAGTCGGTACCACGCCTTGAAGGCGGTCGTTTCGAGCTCTTCTTGTTTCCCCGGTGCTCATGCGCTCGTTTTCCCTCCTTGGACGTGAACAGGGCCACCGAGACGACCTCACCGGAGCCGGGGCGCCGCCCGACTGCACGGCCACCGTCGCCAAGCTTCTCGGTTGTGTCTTCCGCCGTGGTGGTGTGAGCACCATGATCCCCATCCCTTCCTGGCCCTCCCGAACCTGTTGGTTTGTGCTCTACCAAGCCCCGAGGACCGGTCTACGGCCGGCCAGGGTGGCCGCCCGCCATTCGCGTGGCCGAGGAAGGAGGAGAACGGTAGAGTGTCCTCGAGTTGTACCTATGGGGTCGCAAGGTCGAAGCGCAACTGATGCGCACCCTGGTGTGGGGCTTGAACCTCGCCAGCGGCGACCGGGAGCGCGGCAAGGCCGCCGGGCGCGAGGGAGATGGAACTGACGAGCGGGGCCCGCTCGTCAGTGTCCACGTGAGAGGAGGGGCGACGCGCGCGGCGCGGGTGTGGGCCGAACCAGTGGGCCGCCTGCGCAGCGCGGTTGTGGGCCGCGGCGCGCGCAGTCCGCGCGGGAGATCGCTCCCAGGCCGACTTGGGCCGTGCCCCCGTGGGCCGCCTGCGCACAGTGTTGCTTTTCTTTTTCCTTTTTGATTAAAATTACTTGATGTTTGAAATTGTGTAATAAATCAGGTGCTAATCCAAAAATGATGAAAGTTTTTGTATAGGTTCCATAAGGTGGGTAGAACACAAGAAAAATAGTGGATTCTGTTTTCTGGTAGTTTGCATGTTTGTAAAAATTTGCTCTTTTAATTAATGAATAAAACTTCTAGGAATTTTAATAATTTATTTATATGTCCAAAAATCACCAAAAATTGTGGGGAGCCTCTGAATATTATTCCCTGGCTCCACACAAAATTTGATGACATTTGGATAATGTTTGATTAGAATACTAATAAACCCTTATTTAGTACTTAAGTAATAATTCCAAAACCATTAAATAATAATTAATTAAATCTTCATAATTAGGGTTGAGTGATTTTGGATTATGTGATGACCTGAGGTCATTAACCCTAATGACCCTTGGCATTTAATTATTATTTAGCCTTAATGCTTAATTACTGTCATTAGTAATTAATTAAGAATTAATTAAGGTAAATAGGTTTAATAATTACCTAATGTAAGATAATTATGAATTAAGTAAAGTCTTAGTTTACAGATGAAACCTCTTGGGTAAAAATTATTAAGTTATTAAACAACTTTATTTAGTGACAATTCTGTATTGCATTAAATAAGCAAATCGTACTTAATTCGGTCCATCTTGCATAATTGCCATACGCATATCATAAGCATTCATCATTTTGCGTATAGTGTCCGTGACCGAAGGAGCGCCCGTTGAACCAAACCCTGAGGTCGGTGCTCCGTTCGAGGAAGTCGGATCCGAGACTTGGGAAGTCTCCGAGGGTCCCTCTCTGCCCTGCAACCAAGGCAAGCCCCGGATGCATTAACCCCTCCTTGGGTGTTTTAAATCTTTTATCACTTATGAATTGAAAATGCTGCATTAAGTAGTTGAGAATTGGGTTAACCTACTTGCTGCATTTACTACCTTGATATCTATATCCTGTCCTTGACACCTGTTTTAATTTAAAACTGCGTAGCGATGCTTAGCCCTGCTACTAGATAGGTTTTCAAACAAGAAAGTTTGAAGGGTTGTTGTGGGATACACTTATGGCCAATGATATTTCAACTTGAGACCGGTCGGTGGACTTGCTTTAAGAATGGAGTCTTAAAGTAGTGTCTCCAACTGTGTCGGTTAAGGACCGGTCCGTTGATGGCCTGCTGGGTTGAGAATTTATAGTACTAGCCACTTGCCTACGGTAAGCCCAGTCTTGTGATCCCTCGACGCGAACAGCTACTCGCGCACTGGGAGTGGAAAGATGGCGAGAGTAGTGTGTACCCACCTTACGGATCTGAGATGACCGGAAAACATCTAGATCGGCTGTAGGATGGTGGAGTACTGTGCTCTCGGGTGCCGCGAACCTGGTCAAATTTGGGGAGAGCTTGATTTGGGTTGACATATGCAAGATTTAGTTCTACATATGTCGGGTGGTTAGGAACTCCAGCTGGATTGCTAAGCGATTCGAATCGTCGTTGCTCCCCGATTGGGAGACTCAATTCCTTCGACCCTCATCGTAGTTAAATATGCAACTAAGTGATAAACTGAGAAAGGGGAAAATGTCTCATGAGGTTCGGATCCCAATTCCCGGACTCTTAGCGACATGAAGCTATGACCATCGATAAATAATACTTAATGATAGGACTAGGAACTCACGGATTCGTCTGTGGGGAACAACTAGTTAGACTATCCTCGAATTCTTCTGCCTCCGCGAGGGAGGAATTCAGGGTAAAACTTGAAAATAAGGATGCACTACTAGTAAGCTTTTCCGCAAAACACTTTGGCTCCTTGCTCAGCCACCCCTTGTCTACCCTAAGCCTGCATCCCTAAATTCTCCCCTCTTTCCGTCGGATAAGTCTTGTTGAGTACTCCCGTACTCAGGGTTCAATACCCCTGTTGCAGGTGAAGCTCAGGAGCCGACTTGTTTCGGACCCTGTTGTGTGACCGTCGTCGAGGTTGACGACGAAGAAGAGTGAGCGTGACCCATGGGCAGGGTCTGTAAATTTGTTCTGTCTGTACTAAAGTTTCAGTTGCTCCGCTGGACCAGGCTTGTAATAACACTCTACTATCTGGAAGAACTTCTTTTGTAAAATAAGTTATGTAATACTTCCGCTGTTTCACTCTGAAATATTATTTTGGTCTTGTATTGTTGAGTTACTGCTTTATCTTCGCAACGGATGATCCTGGTGTTAAAGTGGCCACTTGCTACCCTGTAAGGGCGAGAAGAAACAGTTCTCGTTGTTTGACCATTACCAGGGGTCAGGACGAGCCAGCTTGGTACGCCACAGGTAGCAGTGGTATGAGCGCCCAGCAATGCTCATCGGACTTCTAAAGTGGGAGGACTCCCGGCATCACCGTCAGAAGTCCTTAGGACAATGACAGGTGTCGGTGGGCCCAAACACTTAGGAGGTTCTGCCACAGCTGGTATCAGAGCATTCGTTGCTAAGATGACTGCTGAACCTTTTGAAAAACTTCAAAAATTCGTTTGAAACTAATACTATGAACCTGCCTATTTTGAGTCCAAGTGCTTAGTCCTAACCTACCCCTGTCTATAGGCTTTCTTAGAATTTTTGAAGTGGGTTGGAGGAGCAACCTAAAGTATTGCCCTATGTTGTAAAAGCTAAAGTAATATCGTTACGAATTGTTAGTAGGAATCGTAAGTTCGTGCATGCATCATAATGTATTAACTGGTTAAGTTCCTTCCTCCTTGTTTGGGTTGGGTGAATAGAATCAATCCTATTCTTGCTAACCTTAAGGTCTCTCTTACTAATCTAAACTTACCCTCTACAGGATGGCTCGTCAGAAGCAGACCCCGCGTAAGCGGACGGGTCCAAAAGGAGTTCCCCGACATCAGCTAGCTCCACGTAGTGATCAAGCCAGTAGTAGCCGCACACCGCCTCAGCAGGAGGTGGACAGGCTGTCCGCCGAGTTGACTGAGGTGATGAGAGAAAGAATGTACAATGTTATGGAGATTGGCAAACTCAAAGCTCAACTGGCCAAAGAAAAACAAGCTACAGAAAATTGTGAAGCTATGTTGTCCCGGATGGTGGAGGAGCGGAATGCAGCCGTTGCTCGAGAGGAAGAAGCTAGGAGCACCCATAGGCATGAGTTAACTAGGATGAACGCAAAGTTGGGCAAGGCAAAGTATCTCAAGGATTTGTATGTGAAGATGGCGGCCACGGTCACCGCACAACGGGATGTCGCGTGGCAACGAGAGGATCAGCTCCAGCTGGAGAAACTGGAGCTGGCATATCACTTAGATACGGTCAATGATCTGGCTATGCAATATCGTGATATTGCATTTGATCTGTATCATCAACTCCACCCACCTCCCGGCGAAGGAGAAATGGATACGGATGGCGAGTTGGCAGACGATGGAGAACCCGATCCCGGCCTCAGTGGTGGAGAGGAGTCCGACCCCGATGATCACAACCCAGGGGGTAATCAAGATGATGGCAACGACGACCCGGGCTACAGCTCTGGCCACACCGATTAGTTCGGTGAAACCGAGGGCAACGTCGTTGTAGGGGTCTTAGCTTGCCGTAGTGGGGTTCGGGTTTGTAATATAAGTTTTCTTTCGGTTTGAGAAGTTGAACTTGTTTACTCTTGGTGTGTATCTAACTAGTGTTTAATAAGTGAATGTAAGATATGTTCTGTGTTATGAATTTTACATGGTAACCGGTATCTACGATTCTTGTAACAGATGCCGATGCGTACTCGCGGATCCGATGGAGCTGGGACATCCCAGGGAGGGGATGATATCCCCAACCCTCCACCTGCTCCACCTTCTTTGGCTGACGCCATTGCTGTCCTGCTAAGTGCCACAACTGACAATGCTCGCTTGCTGCGTGAGCTAGCACAGCGTCAAACACACCCTGCTTCAAACTTCAGGGCACCGCGCAACGGGGATGGAGAGGCTCGATATGTAGATTTCACCGAGACCAGGCCCCCAGTGTTCACTAAGGCCGATGAGCCTTTAGAAGCGGATGACTGGCTCCGAACTATGGAGCATAAGTTCAGTTTAATTCAGTGTTCAGAAACTCAGAAACCCTTATTTGCAGCCCAGCAGCTTCGGGGAGCTGCAGGTGCCTGGTGGGAGAACTTCTTAGCTATTCAAGCTCCCGGACACCAAGTTACCTGGACTGAGTTTAGGGACGCATTTCGCGCCCACTATATCCCCGAAGGGCTCATGGCCATGAAGGCCGAAGAGTTTCTCGCCTTGCAGCAAGGCGACAAAAGTGTTATGGAATACGTGGCAAGGTTCAATCATCTTTCTCAATATGCCACGGATCATGTGAACACTGACAGAAAGAGGAAAGCCTGTTTCATGCGTGGTCTAAATACTAAACTTCAGACCATGATGACCACATGCCAAAATGCTACTTTCTATGAGGCGGTAAATATTGCTATCGCCTCAGAGGAAAAGAATAGGAAACATAAGGAAGCCAACAAGAAGGCTGCTTCCTCTTCTTTCTCTGGTCGCGGTCAAAAGCGCCAGAGGGTCATTTATCATCCACAAGGCCACGGACGTTTCCAAACGCCGATACCTTATCGTGGTCCTTTCTTCCCTCCACAGTACAGACCTGGGCAGCAGGTATATTCTCGACCTACTGCCATCGCTTTTGCACCACGCCAGCCGAACGCCCCGGGTGTTCGCCCTACTACTCCGCCCAGCCACAATTACCCTTGCTTCAATTGTGGTAAACCTGGGCACTTCTCTAAAGAGTGCCCTTTTCCTCGTCAAACCAACCCTACCTTTCCCAGACCACCTATAGTCCAACCCCAGCAGGGTCAGTTCAGAACTAGGGTTCAAAAAGGGCAACAGGTACAGAAAGGTAGACCGGTAAAGAAGACAGGGCAAGTCTTCCATACTGAAGTGGAGACGATTCCAGAGGGTGAACCAGTGATGATGGGTACGTTTCCTGTTGCAAAGCATCCTGCTTTAATGCTCTTTGATTCTGGTGCATCCCATACATTTATCAATCGCACCTTTGTGTTAAAGCATGGCATACCCATTGGGGAAACACGAGATCATTTTTATATACAGTCGCCAGGAGGACGGCTGATGTCTAAAGAAATGGTTCACCAAGTACCCATCGAATTTGGTGGGCACAATTTTCCTACTAGCATGATTGTTCTTAAGGACCAAGAAATTGATGTCATCTTAGGCATGAACTGGATGGCGCAACGAGGGGTTGTGCTAGACACTTTGCACCGAACCATTAAAATCCCATTGCCCAATGAGAGTTCTTATTTGCTAATCCAATTAGTTACTCCCAAACGGACAAGTGGGCAAGTTCATGCCGCTAATGTGTCTGAAGTTAAAGATATCCCGGTAGTTCGAGATTTCCCGGATATATTTCCTGAAGACTTACCAGGTCTGCCTCCGGACCGGGATGTACAATTCAGTATAGAATTGAAACCGGGAACGGCCCCAATATCTCGAAGGGCCTACAGAATGGCACCGAAAGAGCTGGCCGAATTAAAAACCCAATTACAAGAATTGTTGCAGAAGGGTTTTATTCAGCCTAGTTCTTCTCCATGGGGTTGCCCAGCCTTGTTCGTAAAAAAGAAAGATCACACATTAAGGCTGTGTGTTGATTATCGTCCTCTAAATGAGGTAACGATTAAAAACAAGTACCCATTGCCCCGCATTGACTTATTGTTTGACCAGTTAGCTGGGGCCAAGGTGTTCTCAAAGATTGATTTGAGATCAGGGTACCACCAAATTAAAATTAGGCCGGAAGATGTGCCCAAGACTGCTTTCACAACCCGTTACGGGTTGTATGAATACTTGGTGATGTCTTTTGGGTTGACTAACGCACCGGCCCATTTTATGTACCTGATGAACTCTGTCTTTATGCCAGAACTAGACAAATTTGTGGTCGTCTTTATCGATGACATCTTGATTTACTCCAAAACTAAGAAGGAGCATGCTGAACACTTGAGAATCGTGCTGACCCGTCTTAGGGAGCACCAGCTATATGCCAAGTTCAGCAAATGTGAGTTCTGGCTGGACAAGGTTCATTTCCTGGGTCATGTATTATCAGCGGAAGGAGTCGCTGTAGACCCAGGCAAGGTAGAAGATGTGTTGAAGTGGAGACCCCCGACTACGGTACATGAGGTCCGTAGTTTTCTGGGCATGGCGGGATATTACCGTCGTTTTATCCCTGACTTTTCCAGAGTCGCCAAACCAATCACAACCTTGCTCAAAAGTCAAACAAAATTTGTTTGGTCACCCCAATGTGAGCAAGCTTTTCAGACTCTGAAAAGGTTGTTGACAACTGCACCTGTCTTAGCCCAGCCAGATATTGAAAAACCCTTTGATGTATATTGTGACGCATCAGGAATCGGGTTGGGCTGTGTGCTGATGCAGGAGGGTCGCGTAATTGCATATGCTTCCAGGCAACTCAAACCTCATGAAGAGAATTACCCGACCCATGATCTCGAACTAGCCGCCGTGGTACATGCATTAAAGATCTGGCGTCATTATTTGTTGGGAAACACATGTCATCTATATACAGATCACAAGAGTTTGAAATATATCTTTACTCAAGCTGAGCTTAATATGCGCCAGCGAAGGTGGCTAGAACTAATTAAAGATTACGACCTTGAGGTGCATTATCACCCTGGCAAGGCAAATGTAGTAGCGGATGCCCTCAGTCGTAAGGCTCACTGTAATTGCTTAACAGTGAAGCCTAGGGATATAACTCTGTGCCAAGAGCTAGAGAACTTGGGAATAGAAATGATTTCCCAAGGAAGCCTTTCCAATTTAAAGATTGATTTCAATCTCAAGGCTCAAATCATAAAGGCACAAAAAGAAAACAAAGGCATGAGACATCTTAAAGAGAAGATTTCTAATAGAGCACTCACAGACTTTAAGGTGGATGAGGCGGGAGTAATCTGGTTCAAGAACCGGTTAGTGGTTCCCAAGGTACCTGAGCTACGTCAGCAAATCCTGGATGAAGCTCATACCACGAGGTATTCTATTCATCCGGGAAGCAATAAGATGTATCAGGACCTGAAGCAAAGGTTTTGGTGGACAAAAATGAAGATAGAAATAGCTCGCTATGTGGCCCAGTGTGACACCTGTCGAAAAGTCAAAGCCATTCATCTCAAATCCGCTGGGGAGTTGCAACCTTTGCCTATCCCCGCATGGAAATGGGATGACATAAGTATGGATTTCATAGTAGGATTGCCCAAAACGGCCAAGGGCTTTGATTCCATTTGGGTCATAGTAGATCGTCTCACCAAAACAGCACATTTTCTGCCGGTAAAGCTATTGTATCCTGCCTCCACCTATGCTAAGATTTATTTCGACCGTATCCTAAGTCTGCATGGAGTGCCAAAGACAATAGTGTCAGATAGAGGCACACAATTTGTCTCCCAATTCTGGAAATGTTTACATGAGTCCTTGGGCACTAAGCTTTTATACAGCACAGCCTACCACCCTCAAACTGGTGGGCAAACGGAAAGGGTAAATCAAACCCTAGAAGATCTATTAAGATCTTGTGCCCTGAATTTTCCAGATAAGTGGGATGACTGCTTGCCTCTAGCAGAATTTTCCTACAATAATAGCTATCAAGAGAGTATCAAAATGGCTCCCTTTGAGGCACTATATGGTCGCCGATGTCGAACTCCATTACACTGGTCAGAACCTGGAGAAAGATGGTTCTTCGGAGTTGACTTAGTGAAAGAGACTGAGAACAAAGTGAAACAAATTCAAAATAATTTGAAAGTTGCTCAGTCCCGACAGAAAAGTTACGCTGATAAAAGACGTCGACCATTGAAGTTCGCCAAAGGCGATCATGTGTATTTGAAAGTATCCCCGATGAAAGGAGTAAATCGTTTTGGTGTTAAAGGCAAGTTAGCGCCTCGTTACATTGGTCCATTTCCAATTATTGACCGATGTGGGCAAGTCGCTTACCGCCTTAAACTGCCCGAACGATTATCCGGGGTACATAATGTGTTCCATGTGTCTCAACTGAAAAAGTGTCTTCGGGTACCAGATCGAGTTCAAGATATTGAAGATGTAAAGCTTGAACCAGATCTAACTTATTCGGAATATCCTATCCGAGTACTGGATCAAAAAGCTAGAGTTACTCGAAGGACAACCACCAAATGGTATAAAGTACAATGGAGCCAGCACTCTGAAGAAGAAGCTACCTGGGAATCTGAAGATTACTTGTTAGAGAATTTTCCTGAATTCCATGCTTCCCTTCAGGATAGCACATGATAATCAGAGAATGTACTCCAGTGAAGAAAAAGAGTTACCAAAGCCATATACTTAATGTACATATATGCATATAATGAGGTATTTTCCCCAATTCCTTGCCTTATGGAGAAGTTGAAGATGAAAGAGTTTTGACAAATTTCCTTTTCCATTACTTACCCTAAGGTTTTAAATCTCGGGGACGAGATTTCTTTAAGGGGGAAGGGCTGTAACATCCCTGATGTTACGGTTACTAAAAACGGATCATGTCATCATGAGCATTGCAAATCATAATTGTTAAAGCACATTAGTATGCATCAATTTAAAATAAGTTTACTTTGAGTGCTTGTGCTTAGGGAATTAAAGTGTGCTTACATTGTGTTTGGATGCTTGTGTTGGATGCTAAAACCCTAGGGTGAAAGATTTCCGAAGAGCTAAGGGGGGGAAAACCCTGATTTCTGGATCCTAGATTTGCCCCTTTTTGTTTAATTTAAAAACTAAGCAAAATTTGAGGTTGAGTTCAAAAGCAAAGTTGTGAATCTTGGCAAGATGTACAACTTTGGTGTTTTGAGTTTTTGAAGTTTCAATACAAAATTCAAAGTAATTTTGAAAATACAGATTTCCAGAAAGTGTCCCCTTTTCCAACTTAAACCGCCAATTCAAAATCCATTTGGAATTTTGAAAAATGGTCAACATGAAAGTTGTAGAGCACAAAAAGTTGAGCAACTTTCATGTTGGGAGTTTTTCAAGTTATTATACAAAATCAAAAGTAATTTTGGAAATTCTGTTTTGCCCCAATTCAAAAATTTGGAATTTCTTTGATTTGAGTTTGATTTTCAAACTGTTTGGTCAAATTCACCCTGTTACACTCAAAATTAGTTCTGGACTCTTAAATAGGTTTTGTAGCTTATAAAATTTGGCACAATTTTTGTTTTGGTGGAATTTGGAGTTTAGTTCAAAGTTTGGCTGATTTTCGCAAGGGGACAAAAGAGAGGAGATAAGGGGGAGCTACAGTGATCCAGGGGATCACGAGCTCGTCCACCCCGGTGGCAGGGCGGGCAGGCGCCGCCTCCGCGCGCGACGCCACGCAGCTGGCCACGCAGCTGCTTGCTGCTGTGCTTCGCGCGGACGGCCTCATCCACATCCCCTGCTCTGCTGCTTGGATAAGACCTCGGACGGCCGGAGTGTTTCTTTTCCTTCCTTTGAACCTCGCCGCCGACCACCACCATCCGCCGCCAAAATTCGTCCTCCTCGTTGCCTTTCCACGCGAAGTGAGCACCCCAGCAACTCCGCCTTGAGCCCAGCCACCGATTGCGCCCCCAAGCGCAAGCGCTAACCCACCAGAGCCCTTTCCCGAGCCGCTCTTCTCCAACTCCGGCCAGGGTCGCCGCCGAGGGATCCTTCACGTGGACACGCTGCTCCAGTCGGTACCACGCCTTGAAGGCGGTCGTTTCGAGCTCTTCTTGTTTCCCCGGTGCTCATGCGCTCGTTTTCCCTCCTTGGACGTGAACAGGGCCACCGAGACGACCTCACCGGAGCCGGGGCGCCGCCCGACTGCACGGCCACCGTCGCCAAGCTTCTCGGTTGTGTCTTCCGCCGTGGTGGTGTGAGCACCATGATCCCCATCCCTTCCTGGCCCTCCCGAACCTGTTGGTTTGTGCTCTACCAAGCCCCGAGGACCGGTCTACGGCCGGCCAGGGTGGCCGCCCGCCATTCGCGTGGCCGAGGAAGGAGGAGAACGGTAGAGTGTCCTCGAGTTGTACCTATGGGGTCGCAAGGTCGAAGCGCAACTGATGCGCACCCTGGTGTGGGGCTTGAACCTCGCCAGCGGCGACCGGGAGCGCGGCAAGGCCGCCGGGCGCGAGGGAGATGGAACTGACGAGCGGGGCCCGCTCGTCAGTGTCCACGTGAGAGGAGGGGCGACGCGCGCGGCGCGGGTGTGGGCCGAACCAGTGGGCCGCCTGCGCAGCGCGGTTGTGGGCCGCGGCGCGCGCAGTCCGCGCGGGAGATCGCTCCCAGGCCGACTTGGGCCGTGCCCCCGTGGGCCGCCTGCGCACAGTGTTGCTTTTCTTTTTCCTTTTTGATTAAAATTACTTGATGTTTGAAATTGTGTAATAAATCAGGTGCTAATCCAAAAATGATGAAAGTTTTTGTATAGGTTCCATAAGGTGGGTAGAACACAAGAAAAATAGTGGATTCTGTTTTCTGGTAGTTTGCATGTTTGTAAAAATTTGCTCTTTTAATTAATGAATAAAACTTCTAGGAATTTTAATAATTTATTTATATGTCCAAAAATCACCAAAAATTGTGGGGAGCCTCTGAATATTATTCCCTGGCTCCACACAAAATTTGATGACATTTGGATAATGTTTGATTAGAATACTAATAAACCCTTATTTAGTACTTAAGTAATAATTCCAAAACCATTAAATAATAATTAATTAAATCTTCATAATTAGGGTTGAGTGATTTTGGATTATGTGATGACCTGAGGTCATTAACCCTAATGACCCTTGGCATTTAATTATTATTTAGCCTTAATGCTTAATTACTGTCATTAGTAATTAATTAAGAATTAATTAAGGTAAATAGGTTTAATAATTACCTAATGTAAGATAATTATGAATTAAGTATAGTCTTAGTTTACAGATGAAACCTCTTGGGTAAAAATTATTAAGTTATTAAACAACTTTATTTAGTGACAATTCTGTATTGCATTAAATAAGCAAATCGTACTTAATTCGGTCCATCTTGCATAATTGCCATACGCATATCATAAGCATTCATCATTTTGCGTATAGTGTCCGTGACCGAAGGAGCGCCCGTTGAACCAAACCCTGAGGTCGGTGCTCCGTTCGAGGAAGTCGGATCCGAGACTTGGGAAGTCTCCGAGGGTCCCTCTCTGCCCTGCAACCAAGGCAAGCCCCGGATGCATTAACCCCTCCTTGGGTGTTTTAAATCTTTTATCACTTATGAATTGAAAATGCTGCATTAAGTAGTTGAGAATTGGGTTAACCTACTTGCTGCATTTAACTACCTTGATATCTATATCCTGTCCTTGACACCTGTTTTAATTTAAAACTGCGTAGCGATGCTTAGCCCTGCTACTAGATAGGTTTTCAAACAAGAAAGTTTGAAGGGTTGTTGTGGGATACACTTATGGCCAATGATATTTCAACTTGAGACCGGTCGGTGGACTTGCTTTAAGAATGGAGTCTTAAAGTAGTGTCTCCAACTGTGTCGGTTAAGGACCGGTCCGTTGATGGCCTGCTGGGTTGAGAATTTATAGTACTAGCCACTTGCCACGGGTAAGCCCAGTCTTGTGATCCCTCGACGCGAACAGCTACTCGCGCACTGGGAGTGGAAAGATGGCGAGAGTAGTGTGTACCCACCTTACGGATCTGAGATGACCGGAAAACATCTAGATCGGCTGTAGGATGGTGGAGTACTGTGCTCTCGGGTGCCGCGAACCTGGTCAAATTTGGGGAGAGCTTGATTTGGGTTGACATATGCAAGATTTAGTTCTACATATGTCGGGTGGTTAGGAACTCCAGCTGGATTGCTAAGCGATTCGAATCGTCGTTGCTCCCCGATTGGGAGACTCAATTCCTTCGACCCTCATCGTAGTTAAATATGCAACTAAGTGATAAACTGAGAAAGGGGAAAATGTCTCATGAGGTTCGGATCCCAATTCCCGGACTCTTAGCGACATGAAGCTATGACCATCGATAAATAATACTTAATGATAGGACTAGGAACTCACGGATTCGTCTGTGGGGAACAACTAGTTAGACTATCCTCGAATTCTTCTGCCTCCGCGAGGGAGGAATTCAGGGTAAAACTTGAAAATAAGGATGCACTACTAGTAAGCTTTTCCGCAAAACACTTTGGCTCCTTGCTCAGCCACCCCTTGTCTACCCTAAGCCTGCATCCCTAAATTCTCCCCTCTTTCCGTCGGATAAGTCTTGTTGAGTACTCCCGTACTCAGGGTTCAATACCCCTGTTGCAGGTGAAGCTCAGGAGCCGACTTGTTTCGGACCCTGTTGTGTGACCGTCGTCGAGGTTGACGACGAAGAAGAGTGAGCGTGACCCATGGGCAGGGTCTGTAAATTTGTTCTGTCTGTACTAAAGTTTCAGTTGCTCCGCTGGACCAGGCTTGTAATAACACTCTACTATCTGGAAGAACTTCTTTTGTAAAATAAGTTATGTAATACTTCCGCTGTTTCACTCTGAAATATTATTTTGGTCTTGTATTGTTGAGTTACTGCTTTACCTTCGCAACGGATGATCCTGGTGTTAAAGTGGCCACTTGCTACCCTGTAAGGGCGAGAAGAAACAGTTCTCGTTGTTTGACCATTACCAGGGGTCAGGACGAGCCAGCTTGGTACGCCACAGGTAGCAGTGGTATGAGCGCCCAGCAATGCTCATCGGACTTCTAAAGTGGGAGGACTCCCGGCATCACCGTCAGAGGTCCTTAGGACAATGACAGGTGTCGGTGGGCCCAAACACTTAGGAGGTTCTGCCACAAGTGCTGCTGGGAACCAAATTTCCACCAATCAATTAGTGAAGGATGTGAACATTACTATTGAGGGTCGTAACTTTTCAGCAAATCTGGTAATTTTGCCGGGCTTAGGCATAGATGTTATATTAGGAATGAATTGGATGAGAAATAATGGGGTACTAATAGACACCTCCACGAGAGTAGTTATGTTGCGGGAGCCTGATAGTAAAGAAGCCTTCTTGGTCCAACCTCCCAAGAGCGATGACATTCGTCACACTACTAATGCTATCAGACCCCTCACCGTGGCAGAAATTCCGGTAGTATGTGAGTTTCCGGATGTTTTTCCAGAGGACCTGCTCGGGTTGCCGCCGGACAGAGACATTGAGTTTAAAATTGATCTGATTCCGGGTACCGCACCTATCTCTAGAAGGCCATATCGAATGCCACCCAACGAGTTGGCAGAGTTGAAAAAGCAATTGCAAGAACTGCTTGAGAAGGGTCTTATCCGGCCTAGTTCTTCTCCATGGGGTTGTCCGGCTCTCTTTGTCAAGAAGAAGGACAAGTCTCTGCGTATGTGTGTAGACTATCGTCTGCTCAACGCAGTGACTATTAAAAACAAGTACCCATTGCCTCGCATTGATATCCTGTTTGATCAATTAGCCAAGGCCAAAGTATTCTCCAAGATTGATCTGAGATCTGGGTATCATCAAATTAAGATCCTACCTGAAGACATTCCTAAAATGGCTTTCTCTACCAGGTATAGGTTGTATGAGTATTTAGTCATGTCCTTTGGTCTGACTAATGCCCCTGCTCATTTCATGTACCTGATGAATTCGGTGTTCATGCCTGGACTGGATAAGTTTGTGGTGGTGTTTGTTGGGTATTCTTAACATCATTACTAAAAGTAGACTAAGTTCTAAATCTAGCAACGGTGCCAAAAATGCCAAACCTATCCCTCACACCACTTAAGCCAAGTTGTAATCCCCAGCATGATATAAGAGACGCGGTATTGAAATATGCAATTGCTCTTCTAAATAAATAATGAATTGGATCTGCAAGCGCACAGATTAATACTGATGTAGCATTTATCCGGGAAGTATTCCAGGTATCGTTATTTATATTTTTACCACTGGGAAGGGATTAGCAATCATCACTAATGATTATAGAATAGAATATGAGATTGAGTATCTATCATAGCATATATAATTGAGAACATTATATCTAACTCTTCATACAGGGATAAGTGTCACATAAAAGATATATGAAATAATAATAGTGACAAGGATAACTAATCTGATCTAGCCACATAATAAATATGATAAGCACCTCAATTAGATACTCTAGAAAGTCATTAGCATGGTATTAGAACGAACTACAAGAATATTCCCTAAGTTATTCTCAACTATATAGTCTAGCATATCATAGTTAGTGCAAGCATACTTAGCAATCATTGCGAGACAAGACTACGCCCATGCATAGTGATATTAGCAAGGAATATGAGAAACATAGCAATCACTCCCTTGTAATAATGTTGCTCTGCCAGCCCAATACACGAGAGGGGGACTATATAAGAATCAATGAAGCTGTCACTATCACGAACCACCCCACGATCTGGCATATTGGGTACAATCGCAGATAAATACGGTATAAGCACCACGCCTACACAATATCTATCATTTACCCATGGATCCGATGGATAAACGCTATACGATCCTAAGCATGTATATAGATCCAATCTAACTAAGCCAAGTACATAACTATGATAAACTAAGAACAATATAATCTTGAATATAAGCAAGTAGAGCAAAGTCATAAGCAATATATTGAAGTAGAACAAAGTCATATTCATAATATTGAAGAACAAAGATAATTAGAAAGCAATTAGAAGCACAATTAGAGAATTACCAAGAATCCTCCTGACAGATCCGGAAACCAATCGAAGATTGACTCCTTCTAGTTCTAATCCTATGTAGCTATGCTAATCTAGATATCTAATTGATGTGGTGGCTCTAATCTTGATCAGAGGCTTCTTCTCCCTTGATGGAACAATGAATTAGGGTTGAGAGGCTCTCTCCTCCAGGGGCCAGGGGGTCTGGTTTTATAGTCCCTTCAAGTGAATATGGGCCCTTGGATCAAACCGACATAGATTGTATGGTTTAGATTCATCCTTTAGGTCGGTGGAGATCTCCCGCAAAGCAGAGTCCTGATTGGACTCAGGAGGTGGGCGGCCGCCCTGACCAACTGGGCGGCCGCCCAGGGTCTGGCCCCGTTTCGCCTCCGCTTCGGTCTCGTGGCTTCTGGAGTCTTCTAGATGTAAGATAATTGCGCAGCACATTAATATCTTTACGTAATCCCGACATGTGGGTCTTTCTTCCGTATTTCCTGATAACCCCCTACAGAAATAGACAAACACCAAAACTCATGGAATTCTATCAGATAAAACCCTAAGTCTAGATCTTAATTTCATTTGGATCCTTTTCTTTATTTATTTGATAATTAAATTTGATACTTAAGGACCATCAACAAACTCCCCCAAGCTTACCTCTTGCTCGTCCCTGAGCAAGGATAGACTCAGCTATGGATCATAAGTTGTTGCAATATTTTTAAAAAATAGACGGTACACATGCTTTTAAATAAGATCTCATCTCTGAGTTAGAGTAAACTATCAAGACTTAAAACTTACTTACTTTACTTCCACCATGGGACTTGTAACTGTCACTTCTGTCTTGAGTGGTTAAAAGATAGAACAGTCTAGCCAAGTGCCATGTCTCTTATTCTTGATCAGCTATAGCTCTGGGGTTTTTGCAGATTTTCAAATAAAACTCAGAGATTCCTTGTATGATTCTCTCATATCTCTCTTTTGTGGTATTTTTGGATCCTTACCAAGGCATTGATGGTATATGCCTTCTCTCAAGATATGTAGTATTTGTGGTATAAGGCATAGTGACATTGCCTTCTCTCTCACCCTACTCTAATAAGGCTTTAATATTTGGAGCTCATAGGTGGGAGATAAAGTATACATACTCACAAGACATTTATTGCATAGTCAAACCATGGATCCAAAGAAACAAATCAATAAGCCAAATCAAGATGTGCATGTGTGGCGAATGAATGGTGTATGGTGATGATGGTGATAACAATGGTGAAAACAATGGTGGTGGAAGTCTAATTCTACTTTGCTCTTTTGAGGGGATACATACCTTCCTTGCTTTTGAAACTTTATGAGGAGAATGAGATGCTCTTCTTTTTCTTGTCTCTCAGGTGGGTATCTTGCACCCCTAATTCTACTGTTGGACACTTGTCCATTTTTACCTCTCGTCTCACTCTTTCTTTTCTTTCGAGGTTCCGAGCACTTGCTCCTTTTTATTTCCTCGTATTATTTTTTTTATTTTCTTCTTTTTTTTAGAGCACTCATCTCTTGAGATAATATAGCAAGTGGTAGTAACAAGATAACTTGAGCATTTATTTCACAAGGGGAAACAAAAATATTTTTGGTTATTCTCTCCCGGATTAGGAGCAGAATATTTTTGGGTGATTCTGGAGATGGAAATGGATGGATATATGTGGATGGTACTTCTGGAGTAGAAGTAGCATATATGAGTGAACGTGCAAGTGAAATCTTGATTTAACCACATGACAAGCTCCTAAGGGTCTACACAGCTTGACCACACTCAATGCTCATAAGCAGTAAATAATAAATGTGTGGCTCAAAGTCTAGCAAGCATGTATATATGGCTGTGGTAGGAAATTAAGCTCTCATCATACAGGAACTCATCATGCAATATTTTAAAGATTTTCAAAGATAAAATTCTCCAGAATTCTAGCATCTCTAGGAACAGATAAACAGCAGCTCAACCTTCCCATATCGTATCCGTTAACAACTTAGACTTTAGATCAAGTTTTCATCCCACAAGTTTAGGTCTAGGGCAAGCTTTAAATTATAACAGTTATATCTAAACTTGAGAGAGAACTTAGAATGTGCAAATTAGGCAGAGCAACTATTCATCATATCCATGCTTAAGTTTTTGTTTAGATACAGATTAGCATAGCCACTTTATTTATTTGTTAAACACACTAAGCAAAAGACATATATAAGCATAAAATATTTATTTGGTTTTCCCATAGTTTATGTGTATTTTAATATTCTAAAATAATATAAGTATAAAGATAGATAGATATACTTATCGGGATAAATGGGAGTGCTCTCCCCCAAGCTGAATTTTGACGTAATTTCTCTTGATGTAGCTAGCAGGTGGTAGAGGTGTATTTGAAAGTCAGCAGCATTCTGACAGTGATTAGATTGTCCTCCGTCTGTGAGTCTTCTTGATTCTTAAATTCTGTGGAGCTCAAATAGACAACATAGCTTGTGGAACTGATTAAGTGTTAGCATAAATATCTTGCCTTTATCATGTTGAGACTCCTTAATAATTGTTACTCCCTGTTTTTATATTTTTATTTTTATAAAGCAGAAAAAATATTTATTTTTGTTTTTATGCCACCACAGTGAATGTACTTATGGGTTTTATGCCACTCGTATACTCACATGGGGCTTACTGTTTTTCATATATATTTTTTATTTTCTTTTTAGAATAGCACGAACATGATTAACTAAGTAAACTAGTTGGAATAATTTGAAAGTGAAAAGATAACTACCAAGTTTACCTCTTGGCAAGGCGTTCGGTGTTTTTAAGTCCTCCGAACGGGACTCTCCATTTTCTTAATTATCCTGAGGTTCGTTGGGTGGCGAAGCCGGTACTTCCGGTAGCGCCTCCTCTTCATGTATAGTTATCTTCATTTTCCATACCTGACTCGGTGCTTCAATCTCCTCTGGATAATTCTGTTTAAACTCTACGTCTTCTGACCTTACAACTTCTCCTTCATAGTCTGCCCATCCGTCCTTGATGATCTGCCTCCTCTAGTTGCGGTTGCGTCTCTTTCTGACCTGCTTAGATTCTTCAATGATATAGTTAGGGTCAGTAAAATAACGGCGTACCTTCTCTGAGGGGAAGTGCATATGGACTTCTCCGGTTCCAATGTAGATAATTGCTTTAACGGTGCTGAGGAGGGGTCTTCCAAGGATGATGGGTGGATCGTACTCGTCTTCTCCCATGTCAATAACTTGAAAGTCTGTGTAGACAAAGTGGTCGTCTATTTTGACTGGGACATCAGATACTATTCCTTGAACTTCTCGAAATGTCTGATCTGCCATCTGCAGCTGAATGTATGTTGGTCTTAGTGGCATGGTCCCGAACAAGAGCCGATAAGTGACTGCGGCCATTATGTTGACGCCCGATCCGGTGTCGCAAATCGTCTTGTAGAAGTTATATCCATTTATGGAGCAGTAGATGCTTGGCATTCCTGGGTCGTCCTTCTTGGTCAAAAACGGTGACTTAAGTTGGTGATCTTGGCCTCCATGGACTACAGTGACCATCTTAGCTGACTCGGTCCACACTTGCTTGTTCCTGTTCCTCCTGTTGGTCCTCTTCCCTGATTCACGTCTGGATTGATCTGGAATTTGTGTAGTCTTGTTCTTGAAGAAAAATGTCTCCTTCTTCCCTTTGACGTAGAAACTGATCTTGGCAGCACTGGCGTAGATGATAGCTCCGGTGGTGTTCAAAAATGGCCTTCCTAGGATGATAGGTGCTCTCTCATCATTTTCGGTCTCAACCACTACAAAGTCTGCTGGGGTATATAAAGTACCAACTCGGACACAAAGGTTCCTCACTATTCCTTTTGGAAAAGTTATCGTCTGATCTGCAAACTGCAAACACATGGTTGTTTCTAATAAAGGATATGTAAAGAATTTCTCATAGAGTACCCTGGGTATAATGTTGACGCTAGAGCCAAAGTCACAGAGTGCTTCTGGAACGTCCACCATGCCGATGGAGATCGGGATGACGGGGCATCCTGGATCGTCTCTCTTGACCGGCAGACGGTCAGTAGAGAATTCAGTGATGGGGTTACTCCAATTACCTGCATCGAACATGTCTACAAGATTTGCAGTTTCTAATCCTTCCGGTTGTGATGGTATACCGGGGTTAGTAGTAGGAACAGCAGCAGCTATTTGATTTAACTGGGATTCAATCATTTTATTAAAGCTAATTTGATTCTTGATGACAGTAGAGAAATTATCCATTCTATTATTTATATTTTCTAGCATTTTATCATTAGACGCCAATTTCTTAGATAGATTATCCATTAGCTTTCCTTGATTAGACACTAACTCTCTCAAAGGTGGAAAATTATTATTATTGTTGTAAGAATTGTTACCTTGATAATTACCTGAGTAGTTAGGCCTCTGTTGATTCCAACCTTGATTTCGTTGAGGACGGTTGTAGTTGTTGTTGTTGTTGATGATGTAGTTCACATCCTCAAGCATCTCCGGGCAGTGGTTGCCTGAGTGTCCAGTGTCTCCACACTCCTCACAAGTCATGTGAGAGTCGTAGATGTGCATAACTTCTTTCTTGTCTCCAGCTCTATCGTCGAGCTTCTTCATGAGCAGGTCTAGCTTTGCAGACAGCATGTCTACCTCCTTCAGCTGATGCATACCCCCACCTCTCTTGCGTGTCTGGGTCCTCTCTTCATTCCAGCTTTGGTTGGATGCCATCTTCTCCACAAGAGCTGTGGCTTGTGGTATAGTAAGTGATAAGAATGCTCCTCCAGCTGCAGCATCCATGGTCTATCGGGCACTGTTGCTGAGCCCATGATAGAATGTCTGCATCAGTAGCCAACTCTCCATTCCATGATGGGGACATTCTAGGATGTAGTCTTGAAAGCGCTCCCATGCTTCTGGAACAGATTCATCATTTTGTTGCTGAAAACTTGTAATCTTCCCACGGAGAGCATTGGTCTTGCCCATGGGAAAGAACTTAGCCAGGAAGTTTGTTGAGCAGAGTGCCCACGTAGTATTCTTCTCCTTTGTAGCGTCGAACCACTGCTTCGCTCTTCCTAACAGTGAGAATGGGAAGAGGCGAAGTAGTATAGCGTCTTTAGAAACTCCTGCTATGGTGAATGTGTTGCAAATCTCTAGGAAGTGTTGTAAATGAGCACTAGCGTCTTCGTGTGCCTTCCCACAGAACTGGTTGGATTGCACCATGTTGATAAGTCCAGGCTTGAGCTCAAAGTTGCCATCGATCTCTGCAGCAGGTCCAGTGTGGATGTTGTCCGTATTGGGAGCTGAGAACTCGCGGATTGATTTGTTCGCCATGGCCTCGAACTCTGAATACAAGTTCCGGTGATCTTCTTGATTGGATGAAGCTTCTTCGTGAAGTGTTGATGATTTCTTTAGCTTGGCTCTCGTCTTCTTGAATAATGCTATAGGATTGTCAACAAAATTTCTTGGAAGATGTCTTCTATTCATACATTCCCCTGCATAAGATAAAATAGAAAAAAATATCGGGGTAAAACTGTATGAGAGAATAGATAAGCTCAATCATATTAGTGATGCGAATGATAACTCAAAATCTTTTTATTCCATTCTTGATTAGTAATCAACCTTCCCCGGCAACAGCGCCAAAAATGCTTGTTGGGCATTCTTAACATCTTTACTAAAAGTAGACTAAGTTCTAAATCTAGCAACGGTGCCAAAAATGCCAAACCTATCCCTCACACCACTTAAGCCAAGTTGTCATCCCCAGCATGATATAAGAGACGCGGTATTGAAATATGCAATTGCTCTTCTAAATAAATAATGAATTGGATCTGCAAGCGCACAGATTAATACCGATGTAGCATTTTAACCGGGAAGTATTCCAGGTAACGTTATTTATATTTTTACCACTGGGAAGGGATTAGCAATCATCACTAATCATTACAGAATAGAATATGAGATTGAGCATCTATCATTGCATGTATAATTGAGAACATTATATCTAACTCTTCATACAGGGATAAGTGTCACATAAAAGATATATGAAATAATAATAGTGACAAGGATAACTAATCTGATCTAGCCACATAATAATTATGATAAGCACCTCAATTAGATACTCTAGAAAGTCATTAGCATGGTATTAGAACGAACTACAAGAATATTCCCTAAGTTATTCTCAACTATATAGTCTAGCATATCATAGTTAGTGCAAGCATACTTAGCAATCATTGCGAGACAAGACTACACCCATGCATAGTGATATTAGCAAGGAATATGAGAAACATAGCAATCACTCCCCTGTAATAATGTTGCTCTGCCAGCCCAATACACGAGAGGGGGACTATATAAGAATCAATGAAGCTGTCACTATCACGAACCACCCCACGATCTGGCATATTGGATACAATCGCAGATAAATACGGTATAAGCACCACGCCTACACAATATCTATCATTTACCCATGGATCCGATGGATAAACGCTATACGATCCTAAGCATGTATATAGATCCAATCTAACTAAGCCAAGTACATAACTATGATAAACTAAGAACAATATAATCTTGAATATAAGCAAGTAGAGCAAAGTCATAAGCAATATATTGAAGTAGAACAAAGTCATATTCATAATATTGAAGAGCAAAGATAATTAGAAAGCAATTAGAAGCACAATTAGAGAATTACCAAGAATCCTCCTAACAGATCCGGAAACCAATCGAAGATTGACTCCTTCTAGTTCTAATCCTAAGTAGCTATGCTAATCTAGATATCTAATTGATGTGGTGGCTCTAATCTTGATCAGAGGCTTCTTCTCCCTTGATGGAACAATGAATTAGGGTTGAGAGGCTCTCTCCTCCAGGGGCCAGGGGGTCTGGTTTTATAGTCCCTTCAAGTAAATATGGGCCCTTGGATCAAACCGACATAGATTGTATGGTTTAGATTCATCCTTTAGGTCGGTGGAGATCTCCCGCAAAGCAGAGTCCTGATTGGACTCAGGAGGTGGGCGGGCGCCCTGACCAACTGGGCGGCCGCCCAGGGTCTGGCCCCGTTTCGCCTCCACTTCGGTCTCGTGGCTTCTGGAGTCTTCTAGATGTAAGATAATTGCGCAGCACATTAATATCTTTACGTAATCCCGACATGTGGGCCTTTCTTCCGTATTTCCTGATAACCCCCTACAGAAATAGACAAACACCAAAACTCGTGGAATTCTATCAGATAAAACCCTAAGTCTAGATCTTAATTTCATTTGGATCCTTTTCTTTATTTATTTGATAATTAAATTTGACACTTAAGGACCATCAACAAACTCCCCCAAGCTTACCTCTTGCTCGTCCCTGAGCAAGGATAGACTCAGCTATGGATCATAAGTTGTTGCAATATTTTTAAAAAATAGACGGTACATATGCTTTTAAATAAGATCTCATCTCTGAGTTAGAGTAAACTATCAAGACTTAAAACTTACTTACTTTACCTCCACCATGGGACTTGTAACTGTCACTTCTGTCTTGAGTGGTTAAAAGATAGAACAGTCTAGCCAAGTGCCATGTCTCTTATTCTTGATCAGCTATAGCTCTGGGGTTTTTGCAGATTTTCAAATAAAACTCAGAGATTCCTTGTATGATTCTCTCATATCTCTCTTTTGTGGTATTTTTGGATCCTTACCAAGGCATTGATGGTATATGCCTTCTCTCAAGATATGTAGTATTTGTGGTATAAGGCATAGTGACATTGCCTTCTCTCTCACCCTACTCTAATAAGGCTTTAATATTTGGAGCTCATAGGTGGGAGATAAAGTATACATACTCACAAGACATTTATTGCATAGTCAAACCATGGATCCAAAGAAACAAATCAATAAGCCAAATCAAGATGTGCATGTGTGGCGAATGAATGGTGTATGGTGATGATGGTGATAACAATGGTGAAAACAATGGTGGTGGAAGTCTAATTCTACTTTGCTCTTTTGAGGGGATACATACCTTCCTTGCTTTTGAAACTTTATGAGGAGAATGAGATGCTCTTCTTTTTCTTGTCTCTCAGGTGGGTATCTTGCACCCCTAATTCTACTGTCGGACACTTGTCCATTTTTACCTCTCGTCTCACTCTTTCTTTTCTTTCGAGGTTCCGAGCACTTGCTCCTTTTTATTTCCTCGTATTATTTTTTTTATTTTCTTCTTTTTTTTAGAGCACTCGTCTCTTGAGATAATATAGAAAGTGGTAGTAACAAGATAACTTGAGCATTTATTTCACAAGGGGAAACAAAAATATTTTTGGTTATTCTCTCCCGGATTAGGAGCAGAATATTTTTGGGTGATTCTGGAGATGGAAATGGATGGATATATGTGGATGGTACTTCTGGAGTAGAAGTAGCATATATGAGTGAACGTGCAAGTGAAATCTTGATTTAACCACATGACAAGCTCCTAAGGGTCTACACAGCTTGACCACACTCAATGCTCATAAGCAGTAAATAATAAATGTGTGGCTCAAAGTCTAGCAAGCATGTATATATGGCTGTGGTAGGAATTTAAGCTCTCATCATACAGGAACTCAACATGCAACATTTTAAAGATTTTTAAAGATAAAATTCTCCAGAATTCTAGCATCTCTAGGAACAGATAAACAGCAGCTCAACCTTCCCATATCGTATCCGTTAACAACTTAGACTTCAGATCAAGTTTTCATCCCACAAGTTTAGGTCTAGGGCAAGCTTTAAATTATAACAGTTATATCTAAACTTGAGAGAGAACTTAGAATGTGCAAATTAGGCAGAGCAACTATTCATCATATCCATGCTTAAGTTTTTGTTTAGATACAGATTAGCATAGCCACTTTATTTATTTGTTAAACACACTAAAAAAAAGACATATATAAGCATAAAATCTTTATTTGGTTTTCCCATAGTTTATGTGTATTTTAATATTCTAAAATAATATAAGTATAAAGATAGATAGATAGATAGATATACTTATCGGGATAAATGGGGGTGCTCTCCCCCAAGCTGAATTTTGACGTAATTTCTCTTGATGTAGCTAGCAGGTGGCAGAGGTGTATTTGAAAGTCAGCAGCATTCTGACAGCGATTAGAATGTCCTCCGTCTGCGAGTCTTCTTGATTCTTAAATTCTGTGGAGCTCAAATAGACAACATAGCTTGTGGAACTGATTAAGTGTTAGCATAAATATCTAGCCTTTATCATGTTGAGACTCCTTAATAATTGTTACTCCCTGTTTTTATATTTTTGTTTTTATAAAGCAGAAAAAATATTTATTTTTGTTTTTATGCCACCACAGTGAATGTACTTATGGGTTTTATGCCACTCGTATACTCACATGGGGCTTACTGTTTTTCATATATTTTTTTTTATTTTCTTTTTAGAATAGCACGAACATGATTAACTAAGTAAACTAGTTGGAATAATTTGAAAGGAAAAAGATAACTACCAAGTTTACCTCTTGGCAAGGCGTTCGGTGTTTTTAAGTCCTCCGAACGGGACTCTCCATTTTTTTAATTGTCCTGAGGTTCGTTGGGTGGCGAAGCCGGTACTTCCGGTAGCGCCTCCTCTTCATGTATAGTTATCATCATTTTCCATACCTGACTCGATGCTTCAATCTCCTCTGGATAATTCTGTTTAAACTCTACGTCTTCTGACCTTACAACTTCTCCTTCATAGTCTGCCCATCCGTCCTTGATGATCTGCCTCCTCTGGTTGCGGTTGCGTCTCTTTCTGACCTGCTTAGATTCTTCAATGATATAGTTAGGGTCAGTAAAATAACGGCGTACCTTCTCTGAGGGGAAGTGCATATGGACTTCTCCGGTTCCAATGTAGATAATTGCTTTAACGGTGCTGAGGAGGGGTCTTCCAAGGATGATGGGTGGATCGTACTCGTCTTCTCCCATGTCAATAACTTGAAAGTCTGTGTAGACAAAGTGATCGTCTATTTTGACTGGGACATCAGATACTATTCCTTGAACTTCTCGAAATGTCTGATCTACCATCTGGAGCTGAATGTATGTTGGTCTTAGTGGCATGGTCCTGAACAAGAGCCGATAAATGACTGCGGCCATTATGTTGACGCCCGATCCGGTGTCGCAAATCGTCTTGTAGAAGTTATATCCATTTATGGAGCAGTAGATGCTTGGCATTCCTGGGTCGTCCTTCTTGGTCAAAAACGGTGACTTAAGTTGGTGATCTTGGCCTCCATGGACTACAGTGACCATCTTAGCTGACTCGGTCCACACTTGCTTGTTCCTGTTCCTCCTGTTGGTCCTCTTCCCTGATTCACGTCCGGATTGACCTGGAATTTGTGTAGTCTTGTTCATGAAGAAAAATGTCTCCTTCTTCCCTTTGACGTAGAAACTGATCTTGGCAGCACTGGCGTAGATGATAGCTCCCGTGGTGTTCAAAAATGGCCTTCCTAGGATGATAGGTGCTCTCTCATCATTTTCGGTCTCAACCACTACAAAGTCTGCTGGGGTATATAAAGTACCAACTTGGACACAAAGGTTCCTCACTATTCCTTTTGGAAAAGTTATCGTCTGATCTACAAACTGCAAACACATGGTTGTTTCTAATAAAGGATATGTAAAGAATTTCTCATAGAGTACCCTGGGTATAATGTTGACGCTAGAGCCAAAGTCACAGAGTGCTTCTGGAACGTCCACCATGCCGATGGAGATCGGGATGACGGGGCGTCCTGGATCGCCTCTCTTGACTGGCAGACGGTCAGTAGAGAATTCAGTGACGGGGTTACTCCAATTACCTGCATCGAACATGTCTACAAGATTTGCAGATTCTAATCCTTCCGGTTGTGATGGTATACCGGGGTTAGTAGTAGGAACAGCAGCAGCTATTTGATTTAACTGGGATTCAATCATTTTATTAATGCTAATTTGATTCTTGATGGCAGTAGAGAAATTATCCATTCTATTATTTATATTTTCTAGCATTTTATCATTAGACGCCAATTTCTTAGATAGATTATCCATTAGCTTTCCTTGATTAGACACTAACTCTCTCAAAGGTGGAAAATTATTATTATTGTTGTAAGAATTGTTACCTTGATAATTACCTGAGTAGTTAGGCCTCTGTTGATTTCAACCTTGATTTTGTTGAGGACGGTTGTAGTTGTTGTTGTTGATGATGATGTAGTTCACATCCTCAAGCATCTCAGGGCAGTGGTTGCCTGAGTGTCCAGTGTCTCCACACTCCTCACAAGTCATGTGAGAGTCGTAGATGTGCACAGCTTCTTTCTTGTCTCCAGCTCTATCGTCGAGCTTCTTCATGAGCAGGTCTAGCTTTGCAGACAGCATGTCTACCTCCTTTAGCTGATGCATACCTCCACCTCTCTTGCGTGTCTGGGTCCTCTCTTCATTCCAGCTTTGGTTGGACGCCATCTTCTCCACAAGAGCTGTGGCTTGTGGTATAGTAAGTGATAAGAATGCTCCTCCAGCTGCAGCATCCATGGTCTATCGGGCACTGTTGCTGAGCCCATGATAGAATGTCTGCATCAGTAGCCAACTCTCCATTCCATGATGGGGACATTCTAGGATGTAGTCTTGAAAGCGCTCCCATGCTTCTGGAACAGATTCATCATTTTGTTGCTGAAAACTTGTAATCTTCCCACGGAGAGCATTGGTCTTGCCCATGGGAAAGAACTTAGCCAGGAAGTTTGTTGAGCAGAGTGCCCACGTAGTATTCTTCTCCTTTGTAGCGTAGAACCACTGCTTCGCTCTTCCTAACAGTGAGAATGGGAAGAGGCGAAGTAGTATAGCGTCTTTAGAAACTCCTACTATGGTGAATGTGTTGCAAATCTCTAGGAAGTGTTGTAAATGAGCACTAGCGTCTTCGTGTGCCTTCCCACGGAACTGGTTGGATTGCACCATGTTGATAAGTCCAGGCTTGAGCTCAAAGTTGCCATCGATCTCTACAGCAGGTCCAGTGTGGATGTTGTCCGTAGTGGGAGCTGAAAACTCGCGGATTGATTTGTTCGCCATGGCCTCGAACTCTGAAGACAAGTTCCGGTGATCTTCTTGATTGGATGAAGCTTCTTCGTGAAGTGTTGATGATTTCTTTAGCTTGGCTCTCGTCTTCTTGAATAATGCTACAAGATTGTCAACAAAATTTCTTGGAAGATGTCTTCTATTCATACATTCCCCTGCATAAGATAAAATAGAAAAATATCGGGGTAAAACTGTATGAGAGAATAGATAAGCTCAATCATATTAGTGATGCGAATGATAACTCAAAATCTTTTTATTCCATTCCTGATTAGTAATCAACCTTCCCCGGCAACGGCGCCAAAAATGCTTGTTGGGTATTCTTAACATCATTACTAAAAGTAGACTAAGTTCTAAATCTAGCAACGGTGCCAAAAATGCCAAACCTATCCCTCACACCACTTAAGCCAAGTTGTCATCCCCAGCATGATATAAGAGACGCGGTATTGAAATATGCAATTGCTCTTCTAAATAAATAATGAATTGGATCTGCAAGCGCACAGATTAATACCAATGTAGCATTTTAACCGGGAATTATTCCAGGTATCGTTATTTATATTTTTACCACTGGGAAGGGATTAGCAATCATCACTAATGATTACAGAATAGAATATGAGATTGAGCATCTATCATTGCATGTATAATTGAGAACATTATATCTAACTCTTCATACAGGGATAAGTGTCACATAAAAGATATATGAAATAATAATAGTGACAAGGATAACTAATCTGATCTAGCCACATAATAATTATGATAAGCACCTCAATTAGATACTCTAGAAAGTCATTAGCATGGTATTAGAACGAACTACAAGAATATTCCCTAAGTTATTCTCAACTATATAGTCTAGCATATCATAGTTAGTGCAAGCATACTTAGCAATCATTGCGAGACAAGACTACGCCCATAGTGATATTAGCAAGGAATATGAGAAACATAGCAATCACTCCCCTGTAATAATGTTGCTCTGCCAGCCCAATACACGAGAGGGGGACTATATAAGAATCAATGAAGCTGTCACTATCACGAACCACCCCACGATCTGGCATATTGGGTACAATCGCAGATAAATACGGTATAAGCACCACGCCTACACAATATCTATCATTTACCCATGGATCCGATGGATAAACGCTATACGATCCTAAGCATGTATATAGATCGAATCTAACTAAGCCAAGTACATAACTATGATAAACTAAGAACAATATAATCTTGAATATAAGCAAGGTAGAGCAAAGTCATAAGCAATATATTGAAGTAGAACAAAGTCATATTCATAATATTGAAGAACAAAGATAATTAGAAAGTAATTAGAAGCACAATTAGAGAATTACCAAGAATCCTCTTGACAGATCCGGAAACCAATCGAAGATTGACTCCTTCTAGTTCTAATCCTATGTAGCTATGCTAATCAAGATATCTAATTGATGTGGTGGCTATAATCTTGATCAGAGGCTTCTTCTCCCTTGATGGAACAATGAATTAGGGTTGAGAGGCTCTCTCCTCCAGGGGCCAGGGGGTCTGGTTTTATAGTCCCTTCAAGTGAATATGGGCCCTTGGATCAAACCGACATAGATTGTATGGTTTAGATTCATCCTTTAGGTCGGTGGAGATCTCCCGCAAAGCAGAGTCCTGATTGGACTCAGGAGGTGGGCGGGCGCCCTGACCAACTGGGCGGCCGCCCAGGGTCTGGCCCCGTTTCGCCTCCGCTTCGGTCTCGTGGCTTCTGGAGTCTTCTAGATGTAAGATAATTGCGCAGCACGTTAATATCTTTACGTAATCCCGACATGTGGGCCTTTCTTCCGTATTTCCTGATAACCCCCTGCAGAAATAGACAAACACCAAAACTCGTGGAATTCTGTCAGATAAAACCCTAAGTCTAGATCTTAATTTCATTTGGATCCTTTTCTTTATTTATTTGATAATTAAATTTGATACTTAAGGACCGTCAACAGTGTTCATCGATGATATTTTGGTGTATTCTGAAAGTGCACAAGAACATGAAGAGCACCTTCGGATTGTACTCACTAGATTGCGAGAACATTAGCTCTATACCAAATTCAGCAAGTGTGAGTTTTGGCTGAAGAAAGTGCCTTTCTTAGGCCATATTTTATCTGAAGAAGGTATTTCTGTTGACCCGTCAAAGGTGCAAGAGGTTCTAGACTGGAAGGCCCCAACTTCAGTGCACGAGGTTCGGAGTTTTCTCGGTCTAGCTGGATATTATCGGCGCTTTATTCCAGACTTTTCCAAAATAGCTAAACCTATGACCCAGCTACTGCAAAAAGATGTGAAGTTTGTGTGGACCAAGGAGTGTGATGTTGCTTTCACCACTTTACGCCATTTGCTGACCACCGCTCCTGTTTTGGCACAACCTGACATTGAAAAGCCCTTTGATGTCTTTTGTGATGCATCTGGCACCGGCCTAGGTTGTGTGCTTATGCAAGATGGCCGAGTTATTGCCTTTGCTTCTCGGCAGTTGAGGAAACATGAAGCCAACTACCCTACCCATGATCTGGAGTTAGCAGCAGTTGTACATGCATTGAAACTCTGGAGACACTACCTGTTGGGTAATCTTTGTCACATCTACACTGACCATAAGAGCCTCAAATATATATTCACTCAACCCGAATTGAACATGAGACAAAGAAGATGGTTGGAGTTGATAAAAGACTACAATTTAGAAGTGCACTATCATCCCGGCAAGGCCAATGTGGTAGCTGATGCTCTCAGTCGGAAACAGCATGTTAGACCTCTCTTAGAGGAAGGCTTCAATCTATTGCATCCGGCGGTCCTGCACAACATCATAGTCAGTTGCTCATTAGAAAGTCAAATCATAGAGCTCCAAAAATCTGATCCTGGTATTTATCATGTCAAGAGAAAAATGCAAGAGCAAGACACCAAGCATTTCAGGGTAGATGAGAAAGGTGTACTATGGTTTGACAATCAATTAGTTGTACCTAAAAATCATGATCTACGCAACAAAATCCTAGAAGAAGCTCACTCTTCCAAATTGTCCATTCATCCGGGGAGTAGCAAAATGTACCAAGACTTGAGACCTCGTTTCTGGTGGACCAAAATGAAGAAGGAGATAGCAGCTTATGTTGCTAGATGTGATACTTGCTGCAGGGTAAAGGCAGTTCACCTCAAACCTGCAGGTTTATTGCAACCTCTATCAGTTCCAGGTTGGAAGTGGGAAGAAATCAGCATGGATTTCATTGTTGGACTTCCCCTTACTCAAAAAGGACACAATTCT
Source organism: Sorghum bicolor (assembly GCF_000003195.3). Lineage (NCBI taxonomy): Eukaryota > Viridiplantae > Streptophyta > Magnoliopsida > Poales > Poaceae > Sorghum > Sorghum bicolor. The sequence goes on from NC_012879.2 coordinate 26,790,010, forward strand.
ATATGGGTGATTGTTGACCGTCCGACCAAGTCGGCTCATTTTATTCCTGTACACTCTACATACCGACCATCCGACTATGCTGAGTTGTACTTCTCTCAGATAATTAAGCTGCACGGTGTGCCCCGCACTATTATCTCTGATAGAGGTCCTCAGTTTACTGCTCGCTTTTGGGAGCATCTGCATTCACTCCTTGGCACAAAATTGGTTCGCAGTTCAGCCTATCATCCTCAGACCTCCGGTCAAACTGAGCGTGTGAATCAAATTTTAGAGGATATGTTGAGGGCATGTGTTATATCTTCCAAGGGTGCATGGGAGAAATGGCTACCCTTAGCTGAATTCTCTTACAACAATAATTATTAGGAAAGCATCCAAATGGCTCCTTTTGAAGCTTTGTACGGTCGCAAATGTAGAACTCCTCTAAACTGGGTCGAACCTGGTGAAAGGAGGTACTACGGAATTGACTTCGTCAAGGAAGCCGAGAAACAAGTTCTCCTTATCCAGCAACACATGAGAGCCGCCCACGCTAGGCAGAAAAGCTATGCTGACCGAAGAAGAAAGCCAATTGAATTCGAAATAGGTGACTTTGTGTACATAAAAGTATCACCCATGAAAGGAACAAATCGCTTCGGCGTTAAAAGAAAGCTTGCCCCTAGGTATGTCGGTCCCTACCGAATCATCGAGAAGAGCGGCAAGGTAGCTTACAAAGTGCAACTACCTCCCGAAATGATAGCTATTTTCCCTGTATTCCATGTGTCTCAACTTAAGAAGTGTCTTCGTGTGCCCGAAGAGAGAGTTGAATCAAGAGATATCAAGTTGCAGTCAGACCTATCTTATGAAGAAAAGCCTGTACAAGTTCTCGATGTCAAAGAGCGGGTTACCCATGGGAGGGTGATCAAACTTTTTAGAGTATTGTGGAACCATCAAAATGAGAGAGATGCCACTTGGGAAAGGGAAGACTATTTACAAGAAACTTATCCCTCATTCTACGAAAAATGGTACGTCTTTCAAATCTCGGGGCGAGATTTTTGTAAGGGGGGAGGGCTGTAACACTCCTAGTGTTAGCTTGCATGTTAACCTTGAGCATTGCATTAACATAAGCATCATAATGATCACTCATGAGCATCATACCATGATCACATGCCATTTGCTTTATACACTACATGATTAAATTGCTTGAGTGACTTGAATTGAGTGTTTATAAGGGGTAGCCAATGCAAAGAATTGTACATTGTCCTCCAAAATACCTCAATCATGTTTAGAATATCATTTGGAACAAAGTTCATGGTGAAGGTTTTGGCCAAAAATGCCCCTAAGTCATGGTTAACCCTAGAATGACCTTTTTGACCCTCCTAGACCTCCTTTCAAAGATGTTTTATGAAACTGGTGTTAGATATCTTGCATGTCTTTGATACCTGAAACAAAGTTGTAGAGAATTTCATAAGCTACAAAAGTTATGTTGATGAATTTTTATGAAAAAGCCTGGAACACATTCAAAAATTGCTCACAAGCCAAAAATTAGGGCTGATTTCACACTTAGCCGAATTTGGCTAAGTGTTGGATCGCGCAGTTTCGACCAAGGGATGTTTGGAGCTTTGTAGTTTGAAATCCAGACCGAGTTAGACTTTGATCTTGTAACCAAAGTTGTAGAGCTCGTGTAGCTCTGCATAGAGGACCAAATCCCAGCCAAAACCATCGAGTGATCTGAGAGTAAAACGTTGACAAAGTTCGAGTTTCAGTCACAGCAATCGGCTGTTTCAGAAAAACGATTCAGTTGGACAGAGCTCACCCGCCGCCGCGTGTCCGGCTACCTGGCGGTCGTACGTCGTCGGCGACCCCGCCTGTCAGCCCCGACGTCATCCACAAGACGCCACGCACCGGGTGGACGCCTCAGACGCGCCATTCACCCCTCCAAAGCGCCACATTGCGCCCGCCTTCGTCCACGGCGAGCTCCGCCGCGCTTCGGCGAGCTCCTCCGGCCGTTCCACCGCGTCTCCGGCCAAGCCAGCCTGCCAAAAGCTTCGCCAGAGCCTCCTCTACCTCGGCGTCACCTCCTTGGCCACTGTCGAGCACGGGTAAGGCGGCATTGCTAGGCTCCGAGCAGTTCTCCCTCGCCGGAGTTCCGCCCGAGCTCACCGGCAACGTGGCCAGGCTTCTCTGCTCCACCATATCCTTCCATTCTTGCTCCTATCGCTTCCCCTTGGTTCACTGATGCTCGGCATGACGCTCTACCGCGTCGCCATTGCCTGGATCCGCCGGCGTATCGCCGCGCAGCGCCGCCGCTCCGCCATTCCCGACGGCGAGCACCTTAGGGTCCAGTAGAGCGCGCGCAAAGTAGGTCAATAGAGTCGCCTTGATGAGAGGAACACATAGGTGCCCTGGGATCCGGCCGAGACCTCGCCGTCGTTGAGCTTCGCCGGCGACGAGCGTCTCCCCTGCCTCTGTCTCACTGACACGCGGGTCCCGGACGTCAGCCTCTCTGTGTCTCTCTCTGGTTCACTGTTTTGCAGAGCCAAAGCTGATTTTGTAAAATTCATATCTGGAGTTTTAGAGATCCAAATGTGGTGCTTCCAATTTTGTTAGGTTCCAGGATAAGTCTAGTTTTTAATAAAAATATGAAACATGCCATGTTTTTGCAGAAATAAATAGATATAAATTAATCTTGGTTTTTCAGTGGGTAATTTTATCTTGAGATCTGTTGATCTGCTGGCCATGCAAATTTAGGGAGTTGTTACTTATGTTATGACTAGTCTTTGATAAATGTTTCATGATTTTTGGAAGCCTGGTTGGGAAGTTAAAATTAATCCTGGATTAAATAGGAGAATCTTGTGGTATTTTTGATAATTAAAGTATAACTCCTTTTATGGTGAAACTTGCTCAGTGTTGTGCTTATGAGTAGACAAAGCAAGGAAAAATCTGAAATCTGTTGTTTGAAACTTTTTGATAGGGTTTTACATTTATGCCTTGCATGCCTTTACTAGCTTGTGATTTTCATACCTCACAATGTATACATGCAAATGTTCTGAAAATTTTACAGTGATCTTATGTTAGCATAGGTAGCTTGCTGTAATTTTCTTAGGATTTTTGGAACAATTGGTGTATATGTTCATTAAATCACCTTAATAAATAAATAAATGGAAAAGGTGATGATAGAAATAGTTTTAGACCTTGCCATGATATTTTCTGGTGTTTCTTAGATATGTTCTATCTACTGGTGCAATTGGATTGTTCCTTTGATACATTCTTAATATGTGCAAAATATTATTTTAGCTATTTTTGCCTTTCCTAGAGCATTTCTGTACAGCTGATAGCAATTGATTAAGAACTGTTTGAAGATTGTATTTTCTGGGAAACTTGTCTACAACAAACTTGTAGCTAACTTACGAATCTACTTCGTGTCCAAATTTCATGACATTTGGTTCAGTAGTTTGAAAGTTATGCATATTTCAAGTAGCTACTATGAAGTGCTTGCTCTCTGGAATTTCCAGAGCAGCCAGCCAACTTGGTATGTTTTAGCATATTTCGGTTGGGAATCATGCTGGGATGTCTAAAAGTAAATTGTAGACAAATTGTTAAGCTTTCCAGAAAGTGCTTACTTGCTTAATTTGGTTAAGTGATATTCGAGTTATAGCTGAAACTTGTGACTGGTTGGTTTGTCTACTAAACCAGTGGCTGAGTAGGAGTAGCTAGAAGTTGCTTAACTTGTCTATTTAGCCTCTCTACCAGAGAAGAAGTATGCATTTACTTGTTATTCCATGACTCACTTATTCTTAGAAGTTTATGCTCATGTTATACCTTGTTTATGTCCCTTTGGCTCTTCATCATGACATCATGCATCATATGTGCATTTCCCATATTCATCTCCTTGTCATGCATCCATAGGTGTACCCAAAGGAGTGACGGTGCTGGAGTTCGAGTTGCCGGAGCCGGAAGGACAGCAAGGGGAGCCACCTCAAGGAGCTGAGGAGGAGGAGGACTTGCCGGAGTGCCCTGACCATCGTCCCTCTACTTACGTTGAAGGCAAGCCCCGGAGCATTATAAGTCTCCTACTATTTTATTATCATAATCAGCTATCAAATGACTATGGTTATATATTGTTGCATTAAGTGGTAGGCGTTGATATGACACCCTTGCTGCATAATGACTACCTTGTCCACCTTAAACATTACCAAAGTAGGTCCAGGATCGAAGTGATGCTTATGTTTAGCTCGGTAGAAGTCGGGTGATTTCCTGTCACCTGCGAGAGTTAGGTGGATGATGATCACGGTTGGCTATATTTGCTATCGTGGAGATAACCAAGTGCTAAAATGAACTTGAGACCGGGCGGGATGACGATAGTGCAGCAACAAGGCATGGAGGTCTTGGGTGTGAATCTATCCCCGTCTGTGTCGTTTAAGGACCGAATCGCTGTACGTCCCCGTGTCATGTTGAACGCATGCCTATCACTTAGTTGGCCGGATAAGTCATTCCGACCGCGAAGCCTACGAGTGCATCTCCAGCCGGATACCCCGTTCGGTTCAAGTGCGCACCCCGGTTGGTAGCAAGGATGTGCGGGGAGTCAATGGCGTAAGACCGAGGTGTCAGGTTAGAGTCCTGACCCTGGCAGATTGGCGGTCCCTGGGGGTGCGGCGCCGTACGGACCCGCGAATTGGTCCGGAGTTGTGCTAAAGGTGATCCGAGCTGCCGTCATGAAGTATGCTTGGGTGAGTGTTAGGAATACCCCTCCAGCTGGATAGGAATCGATTCGAATCGCCGTCTCTCCTGGATAGTGAGAACTTGACTTGGGCAGCGGCAACGTAGAATTCACTAAATCAACTTGATGGTTATGATGAGAATGTTGATAGCAAAGTGATAATCTTGATATGGTTATTATTGATATGCTTAATTACCCAAGTGTATGCTTAGAACAGGTGCTAATCTAGTGGATAGTTGCTAAGTAATGAACTTGCTGCTGAAATATGAATAAATGGATTACTTACAGCAAAGGTTTTATGCAAAAAGTGAGTCAACCCAGTCCACTAAGATCAGCCTTGCATACTCCTTGGTGTCACTTTATTTCTGGTTTATGACGGGTAAGTCTAGCTGAGTACATTCTCGTACTCAGGGTTTTATTTACCCCTGTTGCAGATGATGTCGTCTATCACGGCTATTGTGCTAACTGTCATCACCCAGCTGCGGATGATGAGTAGATCATGGGCGTGATCACCTCCTGTATCTTCAGTTGTGCTTTTGCTGGGACTTGACCATGGAACTGGCATGTATTACAAACTGAGTTGAAGTTGTATCAAAACTACTTTGTTTCCGCTACTGCTATGGTTTGTAATAACCTCTTTCAAACTCTGATGTGATGTAAAACTATGTTCTATGTTGAATGTTGTAATCTGTGATGGTGATGCTTGATCATGTACGATCTTGGTTGTATGTTGGTTGAATCGAAGTCTTTTGAGATTTCGTCGGACTACCGGGTTTATATGGGTTCAAGTCCATTGGCTTGACTGCCCCAGCGGTCGCTAATTCACTTGAATTCTTATAAATTGGACGGTTCTGTTACAGTGAGTGGCATTGCATCCCTTGTATTTATGTTTCCGTGTCTTTGACATGGCCCACATCTTCTGATATATTGCTTCGTATCTTCATACATTGTAGGCTAGTAGAATCCACACTGCCAGATCTTTGAATGTGTGCGGAATGCTCCATAGTGACCTCCATATGGTGATGAATGACATCTGTCGACGATCTTCCATCCTTCCTCAGTGGTCACACATCTCCTGAGTAAACCATCAGAGCATACTCGGAAGAGGTATGGCTCATCCCATATATGTGAACGACTTTCTTAAATAAGCTTCTTCTTGTTTGCTCCTGGTGGTACATACCCTGAAACCATAAAATTAACAATATCTGCATACCAGGGGTCAGACGTGTTAATCCCATAGAGCATGTCGTCCCGGAGTGAATCATTGATGGGGGTTTCCTGTGGACTCTTAAAATACATTCTAGAGAAGTGATCAGCAACAGAATTTTCTACTCCCTTTATATCTTTTATTTCTAAATCTAATTCTTGGAGTAATAAGATCCATCTAATCAGGCGAGGTTTAGCATCTTTTTTAGTGAGCAAATATTTTAGTGCAGCATGATCAGTGTAAACAATTATTTTAGCTCCAACTAAATAAGATCTAAATTTATCAATGGCAAAGACGACAGCCAGAAGCTCTTTTTCCGTGGTTGCATAATTAAGTTGAGCTCCTGTCAAAATTTTACTGGCATAAGCAATTGCATGATGCTTCTTATTTTTAGTTTGTCCCAATACTGCCCCCACAGCATAATCACTAGCATCACACATAATTTCAAAAGGCAACGACCAATCAGGGGGTTGAATGATTGGTGCAGAGATGAGTGCTTTCTTTAATAAATTGAAAGATGTTAGACATGCATCATCGAATTCGAAAGGAGCATCCTTGGCTAGCAAAATAGTAAGTGGTCTAGCAAAGAATGAAAAATCTTTTATGAATCTACGATAAAAACCAGCATGGCCAAGAAAGCTTCGAATTCCTTTTATATTCACAGGTGGAGGTAGTTGTTCAATTACTTCAATTTTAGCTTTATCTACCTCAATACCTCTTTTAGACACTAGGTGTCCCAGCACTATTCCATCCCAAACCATGAAATGACATTTTTCCCAATTAAGGACTAAGTGCTTTTCTTCATATCTTTGCAAAACCTTGTCTAAGTTTTCAAGACAACTATCAAAAGTTTTTCCATAAACTGAGAAATCATCCATGAAAACTTCCATAATCTCTTCAATCATATCAGAAAATATAGACATCATGCATCTTTGAAAAGAAGCTGGTGCATTACATAACCCAAAAGACATTCTACGGTAAGCATAAGTTCCATATGGGCATGTAAAAGTGGTTTTGCTTTGATCATCGGGATGGATCAGGATCTGATGATACCCTGAATATCCATCTAAGAAATAGAAGAACGAATGGTTCACTAATCGCTCTAGCATCTCATCTATAAAAGGTAAAGGAAAGTGATCCTTTCTCGTGGCTTTGTTTTGTTTTCTATAGTCTATGCACATCCGCCATCCTGTGACGGTGCGTTGCGGAATTAGCTCGTTCTTTTCATTCATAATAACAGTCATGCCTCCCTTTTTAGGCACAACTTGCACTGGGCTTACCCACTCACTGTGCGGCACAGGATATATAATCCCTGCATGCAGCAACTTTATAACTTCCTTTTTAACTACCTCTCTCATAGTGTTGTTAAGTCTACGTTGGGGTTCTCGAGAGGGTGAAACAGAAGGATCTGTTGGAATACGATGGGTACAAATCATAGGACTGATTCCTGTAAGATCTTGGAGTGAGTAGCCGAAAACTGAGTGATGTTTCTCAAGAATGGTCATTAATTGCAGAGTTTGCTCCTGAGTGAGTTTATCGCTAATGATCACAGGGAACTCTGGATTATTGTTTAGGAAAGCATAGATAAGACCGGGTGGTAAAGTTTTAAGCTCTATGGGGGGTCTAGGTGTTTCTGCAAACTCATCTAAGGGTTCAGGTTCAGAAGGTTTGGCTTCTTCTTCTATGAAGAAAGGAGTTTCGTCTTCTAAGTCTCATTCTTCTAAAAGCTCTAGAGATGCAGCCTTTACCTCCTCCATAGGATCAGGCAAAAGATATGATTCGGCCTTATTGTTTAAGGAGTGTGAAATTGTTATTGGGAATTTAAAGGTTTTTCCAAAAGAAAGAAATGTGTAGCTTTCCAGTATGACCTTCATAAAGGAGTCTTCTAAAAGGTTGTCCTATCAATAGGTCGAAGTCCCATGTATCAAAGATATAGAAGTTCAAATGAACCATGGAGCCTTCTACCATAAGAGGTAGGACATTAATAATTCCAAGACTGGGGACTAATCGTCCCGAAGATTCCTTTATGACCTTCGTTGTGGGGGTTAAGACAAAATTTTTAAATAGTTTAAGTGCAAAAGATTCAGACATGATGTTGATCCCCACAACAGGATTATAAAGAGCATTAAATCGATCAGAATTATAAGCACAGCGTATAGTTATAGAGGGTGTGTCCAAACGGATCACATCAGAGGAAAGCTCTCATTCCTCCAACCATTCGCTACTCATTACTGAGATAAGCTCTCTCAATTGATATTCACTTGGCAAATAAATGCTAAACTGGCCGTTTTGAGGTTTGTCAATAGAATCGTAGTTTGAAATGTTTCCAAAATCGGCAAAAATATCGGATTCTATATCCAGCATGATGTCCGGTGGTGGAATTTCTTCCTCTTGTGGCTCAGAACTTGGGATAGCTAAAGTAGATGAAGAATTTAGCAGAGTGTCTACTTCGGCTTCGTAGGTTTCATCATGAAGGGTATTATCCATCTTAGCTTCTAGGATTCTATCGAGGATCACTCTAGCTTCATCAGTAGGGATGCAAAAGAAAGAACCTCTAGACATTGTGTGTAGCATTTGTTTGTGATTTTTCTGAAGACCTCGAAAAAAGTGAAATAAAAGAACAGGGTCTTCAAGATTAAGGTTTGGACCAGATTCTAAAAGGTTAGAAAAACATTTCCAGGATTTTCCCAAAGTTTCATTATCTTTTTGTTTAAAAGATAGGACTTCGAGTCTAAGGTCGGCTATACGGTCGAGGGAATAGAAATCTAGACAAAAGTTGGCTCGTAAAACTCCCCATTCACCTCGTTGTTGACTTACCTTCTGACTGTACCATTGTCTAGCTTCTCCCCTTAAGGAAAAAGGAAAAAGCTTCCAACGTAAAGTTTTATCAGAAATGCCTTCAATGCGAAGACAATCACATGTTTGCTCAAAATCTCTAATATGAAGGTAAGGGTTTTCGTCTTCCTTTCCCGAAAAAGATAGGTTTTGAATCATGGCAATCAACCTAGAACTTAACTTATACTGGGATGTTTGGATAGGCTGTGATGACTCCCATGGTAAAAGGTCAGTTACTGAAGGGATTGCAGACTCATGTATTGATTTAGAATTTTGGTTTTCCATAAGGTAAGAGTAAAGAAAATAAATAAAGAATATAAAAGATAAAAGTATAGATACAAGCTAGTAGTAAGACTCAAGGTTATCTCAGCAAACCGTCTTTCTCCCCGGCAACGGCGCGAGAAATGCTTGTTGATATTTGGGAACGCAATAAGGAATTGATCCGGAAGCGCACGGATATCTGTGAGCACTTCACCTGGGAGGTTATCCAGAGTATCGTATTTATTGTTTTACCACTAGGAGAAAGAGTGCATCTGACTAACCTGTCTATTACTACTAAGCCTTTAGGCAACAAAGAATGTCTCTCGATGTGAGTGATAAATAGAGAAGACTGCAACCGTAGTCTCCTTCTAACCTTGGTAAGGATGATCTACTGTTCTATTGGAGAGGCTAACGGAATCTAGACACCACAAAGGATGTTCAACCCGCACCTATAAACTCTATCCTTCCTGCTAACGAGATATGGTCTACAAAGGTAACTCGGAATTGTCACGTTCCTCACTACTACCACGGTCTAGCTAGTCAGGGAATATCTGTGAGTACCCCAGCCTAAACAGCACGTTTACGCCAGCAATGATTACTCTAAACTCTACGCGAAGAGATTAAAGTAAACTCATAAACCATAAGAACAATAAAACAAGAACTTACTAGCATTTAGAAGTCGAAATACTGAAGAATCCTAGGAGCAAGCTTCGGGTTAGGAGAACTTGATCCCGCAGGTACAAGCTTGGAGTAGACACCGACAGGCCAGGCTTCCTCCAATCTACACCTCCACTCTATCTCTCTCAATCTAGTAGAAACTAGAAGATCTATTTCTACTTTACATTGGTTGCTAAGCCTAAAAAGAAATATTAATTAGAGAAGAGGTTTTCCTTCGAGGGCACCCCTCAATCTCTATGATAACTTCTTGTCTTCTCCAGGGGCCAGGGGGGTATCCTTATATAGTCCTCCTCTATGCGTTTTTGGGTCGGTAGGTGAGGTGGTACTACATTATCTTTGATCCATTAGGTCGGTGGAACATCGTGTGCGAAGAGAGTCCCGAAAGACTTCCAGCAGGGGGCAGGCGCCCTGGGCCTGGCCCCTTTCGGCCTCTACTTTCTTCTCGTGGTTTCTGGAATCTTCTAGATGGTAGAAAATCGCGCGGTGCGTTGATATCCTATGTAATCCCGACATGTGGGCCTTTCTTCCTTATTTCCTGATAACACCCTGCAGAAATAGATAAACAACAAAACTCGTGGAATTCTGTCAGATCAAACCCTAATTCTAGGTGTTGGTCTCATATTGGTCCTTTCTCTTGTTTATTTGATAATTAAAATTGATACTTAAGAACCGTCAACAATGTGGGCCATGTCAAAGGCACGGAAACATAAACACAATGGATGCAATGCCACTCACCAACAACCTTTAGATTGAGCTCTTTGATGTCTCGGGAATAGACTATATGGGTCCATTTCCTCCATCAAAGAAGTGTGAGTACTGTTGACGGTTCTTAAGTATCAATTTTAATTATCAAATAAACAAGAGAATGGACCAATATGCAACCATCACCTAGAATTAGGGTTTGATCTGACAGAATTCCACGAGTTTTGTGGTTTATCTATTTCTGCAGGGGGTTATCAGGAAATAAGGAAGAAAGGCCCACATGTCGGGATTACATAGAGATATCAACGCACCGCGCAATTTTACTTCATCTAGAAGACTCCAGAAGCCACGAGACCGAAGCGGAGGCAAAACTGGGCCAGGCCCAGGGCGCCCGCCCTGGAAGCCTGGGCGCCCGCCCCCCTGCTGGAGCCAAATCAGGACTCTTTCGCTCGGGATATTCCACCGACCTATTGGATCAAGAAAAACATAGTACCACCTCGCCTATCGACCCAAAAATGCATAGAAGGGGAGGACTATATAAGCAAGGCCCCCTGGCCCCTGGAGAAGACATGAAGAAATTATCATAGAGACTGAGGGGTGCCCTCGAAGGAAAACCTCTTCTCTAATTAATATTTCTTTTTAGGCTTAGCAATCAATGTAAGGTAGAAATAGATCTTCTAGTTTCTACTAGATTGAGAGAGATAGAGTGGAGGTGAAGAGTGGAGGAAGCCCGACCTGTCGGTGTCTACTCCAAGCTTGTACCTGCGGGATCATGTTCTCCTAACCCGAAGCTTGCTCCTAGGATTCTTCAGTAATTCGACTTCTAAATTCTAGTAAGTTCTTGTTTTATTGTTCTTATGGTTTATGAGTTTACTTTAATCTCTTCGCGTAGAGTTTAGAGTAATCATTGCTGGCGTAAACGTGGTGTTTAGGCTGGGGTACTCATAGATATTCCCTGACTAGCTGGACCGTGGTAGTAGTGAGGAACGTGACAATTCTGAGCTACCTTTGTAGATCACATCTTGTTAGTAGGAAGGATAGGGTTTATAGGTGCGGGTTGAACATCCTTTGTGGTGTCTAGATTCTGTTAGCCTCCCCATTAGAACAGTAGATCATCCTTAACAAGGTTAGAAGGAGACTACGGTTGCAGTCTTCTCTATTTATCACTCACATCGAAAGACATTCTTTGTGCCTAGAGGTTAGTAGTAGTAGACCGGTTAGTCAGATGCACTCTTTCTTCTAGTGGTAAAAAAATAAATACGATACTCTGGATAACCTCCCGGGTGAAGTGCTCACCGATATCCGTGCGCTTGCGGATCAATTCCTTATTGCGTTCCCAAATATCAACAAGTACATCTTGGTGGCAGTTGACTATGTCTCCAAGTGGGTAGAGGCATTACCTTGCAAGCATGCCGACAACATCAATTCAAAGAGGATGTTTGAAGAAATTATATTTCCAAGATTTGGAGTCCCCAGAGTAGTAATAAGTGATGGAGGAGCACACTTCATCGATAAACGCTTCAAGCAATATCTATCAAAACATGGAATCCGTCACAACATCGCTACCCCCTATCATCCTCAGACAAGTGGCCAAGCAGAGACTTCCAACAAACAAATCAAGAATATTCTTCAGAAGACAGCAAATAAAATGGGAACAGCGTGGAAAGACAAGTTACCCGATGCACTCTGGGCATATCGGACAGCATATAAGACCCCAATTGGAATGTCCCCATACCAATTGGTGTACGGGAAGACTTGCCATCTACCTGTTGAATTAGAGTTCAAAGCACACTGGGCCATAAAGAGATGGAATATGGACCTAGATGTTGCTCATAGAAGAATGCAACTATCAGAATTGCAAGAATGGCGAGAGAAAGCATAGCACAATTCAATGATCTACAAAGAAAGAGTCAAAAGGTGGCATGACAAGAGAATCAACAAGAAGGAGTTCACACCCGAAGATAAGGTATTACTTTTTAATTCCAGGGTGAAGGTTTTTGGGCATGGAAAACTCCGGAGCAAATGGGAAGGACCATTCAAGGTAATTAATTCATCATCCCACGGAGCTATCACACTTCAAAATGACGAAGGTACGTTATTCAAGGTAAATGGTCAATGTCTTAAATTATTTTTAGAGCCCAATAAAGAATTAGAAGAAATGGACGTAATCCATTTTTACCTTCCCATGGAGAATTAGAGCCCGACCTTTTTAGTCTGACGTTTTCGGGTCATACATATATTTTCCTAAATAGTTTTGCATCTAGAAACACGCTTGAGGAAGCGGGCCCACAGAGGAGACAGAGAGAGGGCGGGCGCCCAGATCAGGTGGGCGGGCGCCCAGCTCCTGTTCCCCCTTGGTCCCAATTTTCTCTGTTATGGAAAATGCACTTATGGTAATCCGAATAATCCTTCAGATGGAAAGTTTCGCACGCACATCGACAGGAGCAACCCGAACAACCCCTAGAGGCACTTTTTGACCCCTATATAAACAGACCCCTGACCTCAGTTTTCAAACACCAAACCACCAAGCCTTCTCTTCTTCTTCAATTAGAGCTTGATTAGTTCCTTGCTGCTCCAATGGCCGAGAAGTTCCACGATGATTGGGAAGTCGTCCCCTTCAACCTCAACATGGAGCTTGCGGAAGACCCCGACGCCCGTGCTCTCGTCCCGGCCAACACAGAGCGACAGCTAGAAGCTATGCCATTACACCAACGCAGCTCCGCCCAATCCTATCATGCTCAACCAGTTCTCACCGCACCGCCACAACCCCTACTCCTCAAGGGATCAACATCCAAGATGAAGACCACCATCATGGTGCCAACTGGCAAAAGGATCCTTCCACCTAGACCCAATGAGAGGGTCATTGGAGTGAAGACCAACCGGAGCAGTGAGATCAGCAGCATTCGCTACACTACGGAGGAGGAAAGGCCTTATTTCGAAGGGATTAGAGCAGCCAAAGTCCGTTTCATCCCTCAAAAGGCAGCCCCGAAGCACGCTCTCAATGCTTTTGAGACACCTCCCAAGCGTCGCAAGACTATAGTAGATATTGATGAGGACGTTCGCAGGCTATACAGAGTTATCATAGACCTCCAGTCCTCGATTAATTCCCTCACTAGGCAGCTCTCTAACCACAACACCGTTATACTAGGCCTTAGGCAGGATCTTGCCAGTGCCAATAACAAGATTAAGGAGTTAGAGCACCTCTGGGTTATCTAGATAGATCTTGAGGCAATGCATCTTAGTTATCTATCTTTAAATTCGGTTTAGGTTTACTATCATCATCAGTTTGTTACTACTATTGACAGTTTGCTACTAGTCTTTTGTAATAAATGCCTCAAGATTACTAAAGAGTATTATTATTATCATTATGTCTTTTGTGTCTCTACTTTATTTTTGTGCAAGAAAGCAGAAAACAAGTATGGGGGAGATCCCTCGACATGCCAAACACACTTCGACTACACCACTCCACGATTCAGGTACACACTCTGCACACTTTACACATACTCATATATATCTTAGATTATGCAGAATATTGTTTCCGACATGATAAATTAACAAGCTTAAAATGTTTCTAATCATGATTAATCTCACTCTGTGATATTTCCTGAAAACTTGCAACTATTATAAAATCATTTTAAAACCCTGTGTTACTTAAGCCAATATGGAATGTGAGATGGTAGAGTATGAGTTTCTTATTCTTGATATCATTGTTGCTTGGAGAATTTATTTCAAAATTTAGTCAAAAATTCTAGCTACCATCCTCAGTGTTTTATATGCCTACTAAAACTGAAAATATTAATTATGATTATAAAAGCTATCTACTCTGTATTGAGTTTGTTCAAAATGAGTTAGACCCTTGTTGAGAGATTTATCATGCTCCTAAGATCAAGACATTTATTTATCATACTCTTCCGAAGTATTATTGCATTAGAGGCATGGGCTATGCAAAAATAAAGATATTTTGAGGAAATAAAAAGGAGCAAGTGCTCGATAACCTCGCAGAAAAAATGGACAAGTGTCCGACAGTAGAATTAGGGATACCTCGGTATCCACTTAAAAAAAAGAGAGAAAAGAAGAAAACGATAGCCCATGGTCCCTCTAATAAGCAATATGCCAGCAAGAGTTGACAAAGATTTTAATTTCCAAAGTCTTTGATCTAAGAGTATGACATTCCCCTCCTCGGATCCCGTTTTGATCAGGCAATAAATGCAAAGTAAGTATGCTTGAGATTTTTTGCAAATTAAAACAGCCTCAGTGAGATATATAAAAGATAATGAGTGATCTGAGAAGACCTATGAGGATAAAAGGTATGCTAACTTTCTTTCAAAAATATACAAAAACTCCAAGTGATAAGATTGAGAAGAAAGGATCTCTACTCTTAACCATATACTTCCCTGACTACAGTACACAGTGGATTTTAACACACTGCAGTTATGAAAAGAATGTTTTACCATGTTTTACCCTAGATATTGTTCTTAACCATCCTTTTCTCGAGGACGAGTAAAAGCCTAGCTATGGGGGTATTTGTTGATGGTTCTTAAGTATCAATTTTAATTATCAAATAAACAAGAGAAAGGACCAATATACAAACAACACCTAGAACTAGGGTTTGATCTGACAGAATTCCATGAGTTTTGTTGTTTATCTGTTTCTGCAGGGGGTTATCACGAAATAAGGAAGAAAGGCCCACATGTCGGGATTACATAGAGATATCAACGCACCGCGCAATTTTCTACCATCTAGAAGACTCCAGAAGCCACGAGAACGAAGCAGAGGCCGATAGGGGCCAGGCCAGGGTGCCCGCCTTGAGGACCTGGGCGCCTGCCCCCCTCTGTACTCCAATCGGGACTCTATTCGCACACGACGTTCCACCGACCTAAAGGATCAAGGATAACCGTCCAATCAATGTCGGTTTGATCCAACGGCTCACGTTCACTTGAGGGGACTATAAAACCAGACCCTCTGGCCCCTGGAGGAGACAAGTTTATCATAGAGCCCTCGAAGGAAAACCTCTTCTCTAAATAAAATTTCTTTTTAGGCCTAGCAACCAATGTGAGTAGAAATAGATCTTCTAGTTTCTACTAGATTGAGAGAGATAGAGTGGAGGTGTAGATCGGAGGAAGCTCGGCCTGTCGGTGTCTACTCCGAGCTTGTACCTGCGAGATCAAGTTCTCCTAACTCGAGGCTTGCTCCTAGGATTCTTTAGTATTTCGACTTCTAAATTCTAGTAAGTTCTTGTTTTATTGTTCTTTTGGTTTATGAGTTTACTTTAATCCCTTCACGTAGAGTTTAGAGTAATCATCTCTAGTGTAGACGTGGTGTTTAAGCTAGGATACTCATATATATTCCCTGACTAGCTAGACCATGGTAGTAGCGAGGAACGTGACATTTCCGAGTTACCTTTGTAGACCATATCTCGTTAGCGGGAAGGATAGGGTTTATAGGTGCCGGTTGAACATCCTCTGTGGTGTCTAGATTCCGTTAGCCTCCCCAATAGAACAGTAGATCATCCTTACCAAGGTTAGAAGGTGATTACGGTTGTAGTCTTCTCTATTTATCACTCACATCGAGAAACATTCTTTGTTGCCTAAAGGGTTAGTAGTAATAGACCGGGTTAGTCAGATACACTCTTTCTCCTAGTGTTAAAAAAATAAATACGATACTCTGGATAACTTCTCGGGTGAAGTGCTCACCAATATCCGTGCGCTTGCGGATCAATTCCTTATTGCGTTCCCAAATATCAACACCATGTTAACACCTTAGATGCTTTATCTGATCCCAAAAGTGGAGTCCATGATAGTTGCACCTCTTGAGATGGTTTCACCCATGTTCATTACTCTTCTAGCAGTTTGGAGTCAAGTAATAGTTGTGGGAGCTCACAGCATCTTCGCTCAGTGTGCATGTCAAGGTGTGTCCTACTCATACAGACATGACAGAGATCAAGTGCATAGGCTCTGTTGGTGGGAAAACACCAACACAACCAAATGGTTTGTTCATTAATCTCTAGCCTTGGGCACAATGAACAAAATAAAATTAATATTCATGTGTTTTGCTCTATATAAACCTAGGCAGTCGCATCAAACAATGAGCAGGAATGTGGCAATTAAAACATTTGGCAGATCAGGTTACCTAACCTTAAGGAAGGATAGTCTACCTATGCATATTGTGTAACAATTTTATGATTATGACTATCTTCCAAGGATATGATGCTCAACATTCTGGATCATTGTGTTAAAGGATATAAAGCTAAGAAAGTGACGCTAGGAATAATCATAAAGAACTAAACATGTTGAGTTAATTAGATTGGATCAAATGAGGTTCTAACTTAAAGCATGTTAGGCTCTCTACTTATGTGCCTGCCAAAAACAAGGAGTATATTTTGGAAATAATGATCACTTACCAAGAGATGTTACCTTCAGTATTGAAGCATGTTGAAGCCATAACATCTTATGGTAGCTTTCCTTGCTTGGCTAGTCACGTGTCTTGTTCATGCACCAACTATCTTCTCTGTTGCACTCCTTTCTTACCTTATGCCATTACTTGTTCTCTGTTTAATTTGTGCTTTGACCTTTAGCTCTTCTTATTATTTTATCTCTACAAATCATTAGTGGACAGCACATACCCAAAGGAATATACAAGTAATGACAATGGCATTGTTGTAACATAGCTAAGGGTCACTCTCTATGCTACAAAGAACATGCTTGAGCACAATTAGCATAGCACATTTATTATTCACATTTACTTCTTTCTAAGGGATTGATTATATTTTTCCATCTTATGTTTTGATTATTAAATATAGGCATTCTAAATCAATTCCAATTTATAGAAATAAAGCAATAGTGATACTAGAGATTGCAAACTAGCGTGTGGAGCGATGGGAGCATGAGATGTGGAAGAACTTGGTTTGATCATCTTGAGGAGTTGCCCTTCCTTCCTCATGTCTTAGGTTCTCGACCTCAGAGGTGAGAGTGCAACATGTTGCATGCTCTTCTCTTGTCAATGTTTTCTTGATTCTTGATAATTAGTGGATGACAAGAGAGTGCAACTCCATGGAGCAAGTGCTTTGATTGTTGATCATGTTTTGTGGCACCCTTCTTTCTTCTTGGCTATGAGTGAGTTGTGTCTCCCTTGTGCAAAATTATTGTGTCTCCCCAGTGTGAGTTCATCTCAGGACTTTTCCCAATTTGAATTTGAAAGTTTTCCTATAGGGGTTAGTTCAATAAAAACATTCCAATATCTACTATACCATACTATCGGCTCAAAAATGAACCTAGACACCACATCTAGGATGGCATTTTAACCTAAACACCATGTTTAATTTAAAAAGCCTTTGAATTTAAGATCACTGTCGACGGTCCTTAAGTATCAAATTTAATTATCAAATAAATAAAGAAAAGGATCCAAATGAAATCAAGATCCAGAATTAGGGTTTTATGTGACAGAATTCCACGAGTTTTGGTGTTTGTCTATTTCTGCAGGGGGTTATCAGGAAATACGGAAGAAAGACCTACATGTCGGGATTACATAGAGATATTAACGTGCTGCGCAATTATCTTACATCTAGAAGACTCTAGAAGCCACGAGACCGAAGCGGAGGCGAAACGGGGCCAAAGGCAGGGCGCCCGCCCTGTTCCCCTGGGCGCCCGCCCTCTCCAGGAGTCCAATCAGGACTCTGCTTTGCGGGAGATCTCCACCGACCTAAAGGATGAATCTAAACCATACAATCTATGTCGGTTTGATCCAAGGGCCCATATTCACTTGAAGGGACTATAAAACCAGACCCCCTGGCCCCTGGAGGAGAGAGCCTCTCAACCCTAATTCATTGTTCCATCAAGGGAGAAGAAGCCTCTGATCAAGATTAGAGCCACCACATCAATTAGATATCTAGATTAGCATAGCTACATAGGATTAGAACTAGAAGGAGTCAATCTTCGATTGGTTTCCAGATCTGTCAAGAGGATTCTTGGTAATTCTCTATTTGTGCTTCTAATTGCTTTCTAATTATCTTTGTTCTTCAATATTATGAATATGACTTTGTTCTACTTCAATATATTGCTTATGACTTTGCTCTACTTGCTTATATTCAAGATTATATTGTTCTTAGTTTATCATAGTTATGTACTTGGCTTAGTTAGATTGGATCTATATACATGCTTAGGATCGTATAGCGTTTATCCATCGGATCCATGGGTAAATGATAGATATTGTGTAGGCGTGGTGCTTATACCGTATTTATCTGCGATTGTACCCAATATGCCAGATCGTGGGGTGGTTCGTGATAGTGACAGCTTCATTGATTCTTATATAGTCCCCCTCTCGTGTATTGGGCTGGCAGAGCAACATTATTACAGGGGAGTGATTGCTATGTTTCTCATATTCCTTGCTAATATCACTATGCATGGGCGTAGTCTTGTCTCACAATGATTGCTAAGTATGCTTGCACTAACTATGATATGCTAGACTATATAGTTGAGAATAACTTAGGGAATATTCTTGTAGTTCGTCCTAATACCATGCTAATGACTTTCTAGAGTATCTAATTGAGGTGCTTATCATATTTATTATGTGGCTAGATCAGATTAGTTATCCTTGTCACTATTATTACTTCATATATCTTTTATGTGACACTCATCCCTGTATGAAGAGTTAGATATAATGTTCTCAATTATACATGCTATGATAGATACTCAATCTCATATTCTATTCTGTAATCATTAGTGATGATTGCTAATCCCTTCCCAGTGGTAAAAATATAAATAACGATACCTGGAATACTATCCGGTTAAAATGCTGCATCGGTATTAATCTGTGCGCTTGCAGATCCAATTTATTATTTATTTAGAAGAGCAATTGCATATTTCAATACCGCGTCTCTTATATCATGCTGGGGATGACAACTTGGCTTAAGTGGTGTGAGGGATAGGTTTGGCATTTTTGGCACCGTTGCTAGATTTAGAACTTAGTCTACTTTTAGTAATGATGTTAAGAATACCCAACAAGCATTTTTGGCGCCGTTGCCGGGGAAGGTTGATTACTAATCAGGAATGGAATAAAAGATTTTGAGTTATCATTCGCATCACTAATATGATTGAGCTTATCTATTCTCTCATACAGTTTTACCCTGATATTTTTCTATTTTATCTTATGCAGGGGAATGTATGAATAGAAGACATCTTCCAGGAAATTTTGTTGACAATCCTGAAGCATTATTCAAGAAGACGAGAGCCAAGCTAAAGAAATCATCAACACTTCACGAAGAAGCTTCATCCAATCAAGAAGATCACCGGAACTTGTCTTCAGAGTTCGAAGCCATGGCGAACAAATCAATCCGCGAGTTCTCAGCTCCCACTACGGACAACATCCGCACTGGACCTGCTGCAGAGATCGATGGCAACTTGGAGCTCAAGCCTGGACTTATCAACATGGTGCAATCCAACCAGTTCTGTGGGAAGGCACACGAAGACGCTAGTGCTCATTTACAACACTTCCTGGAGATTTGCAACACATTCACCATAGCAGGAGTTTCCAAAGACGCTATACTACTTCGCCTCTTCCCATTCTCACTGTTAGGAAGAGCGAAGCAGTGGTTCTACGCTACAAAGGAGAAGAATACTACGTGGGCACTCTGCTCAACAAACTTCCTGGCTAAGTTCTTTCCCATGGGCAAGACCAATGCTCTCCGTGGGAAGATTACAAGTTTTCAGCAACAAAATGATGAATCTGTTCCAGAAGCATGGGAGCGCTTTCAAGACTACATCCTAGAATGTCCCCATCATGGAATGGAGAGTTGGCTACTGATGCAGACATTCTATCATGGGCTCAGCAACAGTGCCCGAGAGACCATGGATGCTGCAGCTGGAGGAGCATTCTTATCACTTACTATACCACAAGCCACAGCTCTTGTGGAGAAGATGGCGTCCAACCAAAGCTGGAATGAAGAGAGGACCCAGACACGCAAGAGAGGTGGAGGTATGCATCAGCTGAAGGAGGTAGACATGCTGTCTGCAAAGCTAGACCTGCTCATGAAGAAGCTCGACGATAGAGCTGGAGATAAGAAAGAAGTTATGCACATCTACGACTCTCACATGACTTGTGAGGAGTGTGGAGACACTGGACACTCAGGCAACCACTGCCCTGAGATGCTTGAGGATGTGAACTACATCAACAACAACAACAACAACTACAACCGTCCTCAACAAAATCAAGGTTGGAATCAACAGAGGCCTAACTACTCAGGTAATTATCAAGGTAACAATTCTTACAACAATAATAATAATTTTCCACCTTTGAGAGAGTTAGTGTCTAATCAAGGAAAGCTAATGGATAATCTATCTAAGAAATTGGCGTCTAATGATAAAATGCTAGAAAACATAAATAATAGAATGGATAATTTCTCTACTGCCATCAAGAATCAAATTAGCTTTAATAAAATGATTGAATCCCAGTTAAATCAAATAGCTGCTGCTGTTCCTACTACTAACCCCGGTATACCATCACAACCGGAAGGATTAGAATCTGCAAATCTTGTAGACATGTTCGATGCAGGTAATTGGAGTAACCCCGTCACTGAATTTTCTACTGACCGTCTGCCGGTCAAGAGAGGCGATCCAGGACGCCCCGTCATCCCGATCTCCATCGGCATGGTGGACGTTCCAGAAGCACTCTGTGACTTTGGCTCTAGCGTCAACATTATACCCAGGGTACTCTATGAGAAATTCTTTACATATCCTTTATTAGAAACAACCATGTGTTTGCAGTTTGCAGATCAGACGATAACTTTTCCAAAAGGAATAGTGAGGAACCTTTGTGTCCGAGTTGGTACTTTATATACCCCAGCAGACTTCATAGTGGTTGAGACCGGAAATGATGAGAGAGCACCTATCATCCTAGGAAGGCCATTTTTGAACACCACGGGAGCTATCATCTACGCTAGTGCTGCCAAGATCAGTTTCCACGTCAAAGGGAAGAAGGAGACATTTTTCTTCAAGAACAAGACTACACAAATTCCAGATCAATCCAGACATAAATCAGGGAAGAGGACCAACAGGAGGAACAGGAACAAGCAAGTGTGGACCGAGTCAGCTAAGATGGTCACTGTATTCCATGGAGGCCAAGATCACCAACTTAAGTCACCGTTTTTGACCAAGAAGGACGACCCAGGAATGCCAAGAATCTACTGCTCCATAAATGGATATAACTTCTACAAGACGATTTGCGACACCGGATCGGGCGTCAACATAATGGCCGCAGTCACTTATCGGCTCTTGTTCGGGACCATGCCACTAAGACTAACATACATTCAGCTCCAGATGGCAGATCAGACATTTCGAGAAGTTCAAGGAATAGTATCTGATGTCCCAGTCAAAATAGACGATCACTTTGTCTACACAGACTTTCAAGTTATTGACATGGGAGAAGACGAGTACGATCCACCCATCATCCTTGGAAGACCGTTCCTCAACACCGTTAAAGCAATTATCTACATTGGAACTGGAGAAGTCCATATGCACTTCCCCTCAGAGAAGGTACGCCGTTATTTTACAGACCCTAACTATATCATTGAAGAATCTAAGCAGGTCAGAAAGAGACGCAACCGCAACCAGAGGAGGCAGATCATCAAGGACGGATGGGCAGACTGTGAAGGAGAAGTTGTAAGGGAAGTTGTAAGGTCAGAAGACGTAGAGTTTAAACAGAATTATCCAGAGGAGATTGAAGCACCGAGTCAGGTATGGAAAATGAAGATAACTATACATGAAGAGGAGGCGCTACCGGAAGTACCGGCTTCGCCACCCAACGAACCTCAGAACAATTAAGAAAATGGAGAGTCCCGTTCGGAGGACTTAAAAACACCGAACGCCTTGCCAAGAGGTAAACTTGGTAGTTATCTTTTCCCTTTCAAATTATTCCAACTAGTTTACTTAGTTAATCATGTTCGTGCTATTCTAAAAAGAAAATAAAAAAAAAATATATGAAAAACAGTAAGCCCCATGTGAGTATACGAGTGGCATAAAACCCATAAGTACATTCACTGTGGTGGCATAAAAACAAAAATAAATATTTTTTCTGCTTTATAAAAACAAAAATATAAAAAGTAACAATTATTAAGGAGTCTCAACATGATAAGGGCTTGATATTTATGCTAACACTTAATCAGTTCCACAAGCTATGTTGTCTATTTGAGCTCCACAGAATTTAAGAATCAAGAAGACTCGCAGACGGAGGACATTCTAATCGCTGTCAGAATGCTGCTGACTTTCAAATACACCTCTGCCACCTGCTAGCTACATCAAGAGAAATTACGTCAAAATTCAGCTTGGGGGAGAGCACCCCCATTTATCCCGATAAGTATATCTATCTATCTTTATACTTATATTATTTTAGAATATTAAAATACACATAAACTATGGGAAAACCAAATAAAGATTTTATGCTTATATATGTCTTTTGCTTAGTGTGTTTAACAAATAAATAAAGTGGCTATGCTAATCTGTATCTAAACAAAAACTTAAGCATGGATATGATGAATAGTTGCTCTGCCTAATTTGCACATTCTAAGTTCTCTCTCAAGTTTAGATATAACTGTTATAATTTAAAGCTTGCCCTAGACCTAAACTTGTGGGATGAAAACTTGATCTGATGTCTAAGTTGTTAACGGATACGATATAGGAAGGTTGAGCTGCTGTTTATCTGTTCCTAGAGATGCTAGAATTCTGGAGAATTTTATCTTTGAAAATCTTTAAAATGTTGCATGATGAGTTCCTGTATGATGAGAGCTTAAATTCCTACCACAGCCATATATACATGCTTGCTAGACTTTGAGCCACACATTTATTATTTACTGCTTATGAGCATTGAGTGTGGTCAAGCTGTGTAGACCCTTAGGAGCTTGTCATGTGGTTAAATCAAGATTTCACTTGCACGTTCACTCATATATGCTACTTCTACTCCAGAAGTACCATCCACATATATCCATCCATTTCCATCTCCAGAATCACCCAAAAATATTCTGCTCCTAATCCGGGAGAGAATAACCAAAAATATTTCTGTTTCCCCTTGTGAAATAAATGCTCAAGTTATCTTGTTACTACCACTTGCTATATTATCTCAAGAGATGAGTGCTCTAAAAAAAAGAGAAGAAAATAAAAAAAATATACGAGGAAATAAAAAGGAGCAAGTGCTCGGAACCTCGAAAGAAAAGGAAGAGTGAGACGAGAGGTAAAAATGGACAAGTGTCCGACAGTAGAATTAGGGGTGCGAGAACCCACCTGAGAGACAAGAAAAATAAGAGCATCTCATTCTCCTCATAAAGTTTCAAAAGCAAGGAAGGTATGTATCCCCTCAAAAGAGCAAAGTAGAATTAGACTTCCACCACCATTGTTTTCACCATTGTTATCACCATCATCACCATACACCATTCATTCGCCACACATGCACATCTTGATTTGACTTATTGATTTGTTTCTTTGGATCCATGGTTTGACTATACAATAAATGTCTTGTAAGTATGTATATTTTATCTCCCATCTATGAGCTCCAGATATTAAAGCCTTATTAGGGTAGGGTGAGAGAGAAGGCAATGTCACTATGCCTTATACCACAAATACTACATATCTTGAGAGAAGGCATATACCATCAATGCCTTGGTAAGGATCCAAAAATACCACAAAAGAGAGACCTGAGAGAATCATACAAGGAATCTCTGAGTTTTATTTGAAAATCTGTAAAAACCCCAGAGCTATAGCTGATCAAGAATAAGAGACATGGCACTTGGCTAGACTGTTCTGTCTTTTAACCACTCAAGACGGAAGTGACAGTTACAAGTCCCATGGTGGAGGTAAAGTAAGTAAGTTTTAAGTCTTGATAGTTTACTCTAACACAGAGATGAGATCTTATTTAAAAGCATGTGTACCGTCTATTTTTTAAAAATATTGCAACAACTTATGATCCATAGCTGAGTCTATCCTTGCTCAGGGACGAGCAAGAGGTAAGCTTGGGGGAGTTTGTTGACGGTCCTTAAGTATCAAATTTAATTATCAAATAAACAAAGAAAAGGATCCAAATGAAATCAAGATCCACACTTAGGGTTTTATCTGACAGAATTCCACGAGTTTTGGTGTTTGTCTATTTCTGCAGGGGGTTATCAGGAAATACGGAAGAAAGGCGTACATGTCGGGATTACATAGAGATATTAACGTGCTGCGCAATTAACTTACATCTAGAAGACTCTAGAAGCCACGAGACTGAAGCGGAGGCGAAACGGGGCCAGAGGCAGGGCGCCCGCCCTGTTCCCCTGGGCGCCCGCCCTCTCCAGGAGTCCAATCAGGACTCTGCTTCGCGGGAGATCTCCACCGACCTAAAGGATGAATCTAAACCATACAATCTATGTCGGTTTGATCCAAGGGCCCATATTCACTTGAAGGGACTATAAAACCAGACCCCTTGGCCCCTGGAGGAGAGAGCCTCTCAACCCTAATTCATTGTTCCATCAAGGGAGAAGAAGCCTCTGATCAAGATTAGAGCCACCACATCAATTAGATATCTAGATTAGCATAGCTACATAGGATTAGAACTAGAAGGAGTCAATCTTCGATTGGTTTCCGGATCTGTCAAGAGGATTCTTGGTAATTCTCTAATTGTGCTTCTAATTGCTTTCTAATTATCTTTGATCTTCAATATTATGAATATGACTTTGTTCTACTTCAATATATTGCTTATGACTTTGCTCTACTTGCTTATATTCAAGATTATATTGTTCTTAGTTTATCATAGTTATGTACTTGGCTTAGTTAGATTGGATCTATATACATGCTTAGGATCGTATAGCGTTTATCCATCGGATCCATGGGTAAATGATAGATATTGTGTAGGCGTGGTGCTTATACCGTATTCTTATATAGTCCCCCTCTCGTGTATTGGGCTGGCAGAGCAACATTATTACAGGGGAGTGATTGCTATGTTTCTCATATTCCTTGCTAATATCACTATGCATGGGCGTAGTCTTGTCTCGCAATGATTGCTAAGTATGCTTGCACTAACTATGATATGCTAGACTATATAGTTGAGAATAACTTAGGGAATATTCTTGTAGTTCGTTCTAATACCGTGCTAATGACTTTCTAGAGTATCTAATTGAGGTGCTTATCATATTTATTATGTGGCTAGATCAGATTAGTTATCCTTGTCACTATTATTACTTCATATATCTTTTATGTGACACTCATCCCTATATGAAGAATTAGATATAATGTTCTCAATTATACATGCTACGATAGATACTCAATCTCATATTCTATTCTGTAATCATTAGTGATGATTGCTAATCCCTTCCCAGTGGTAAAAATATAAATAACGATACCTGGAATACTTCCCGGTTAAAATGCTGCATCGGTATTAATCTGTGCGCTTGTAGATCCAATTTATTATTTATTTAGAAGAGCAATTGCATATTTCAATACCGCTTCTCTTATATCATGCTGGGGATGACAACTTGGCTTAAGTGGTGTGAGGGATAGGTTTGGCATTTTTGGCACCGTTGCTAGATTTAGAACTTAGTCTACTTTTAGTAATGATGTTAAGAATACCCAACAATCACCACTCCTAAACTAGGCAACATGCTTCATTTAAGAGATGTATGAAATGACTCAAAACCTAAATATATACTATAACAAACAAAGGTAGCATGAGAGCATAATAGATGTTTTACTCAAATAGTGATGATAGAGCATGATTATTGTTTAGCAAATTGAGCATATCATATAGGTAGGGACAACCAAGATGATGTAGCAACATGAAAAAGATGTATCTATGGAAGCATATCCCCCAAGCTTGACTTTTGCAACAATCAAGATTGGATGAAAGTAATTCAATGTTGCATAATGATTCGTTAGACATACCTTGCATTTGTTACTCCTTCGATCTTTTCCTCCAAACCTGGAAGGTTAGTGACAAGAATACCCGAAGGAATATTTTCATAATTATAATGCTATGCTCAATTAACAAGGGTAGCATAGTAGAAAGATGAACACTCATGTCATGGCCTAAATAGTCCTTGTTTTAGGACACAAAGCTTGTCCTTGGGAAACCTTCAAGATTTGGTTTGGCGAAGTGGTTTCCCTTCCAATACCACTCTAAGTGTATTATTCACCACACCGAGATCTACAATATTTATGGTAAAGATATGTGTCTACAACCACCCTTTCAAAAACTTTAGGAACAAGGAGCATGAGGGGGTTGAAGATCTCATGTGGGGCAATGTTAGAGAGATTAAGTGAATCAGGAGATTTTTCATATGAGCAAGGGACAGATGGGGTGTTGATGAAGTCTCTTCCAAGCTCATTGAAGTCTCCATCATTTTCTACTTGCAAGAGTGACTCGACATGTATGTCCAAAAATTCCCTTGGGTCATCTCTTGAATTGATCTTATCTAATGCCTTGTCCATCCATTCAATGGCAATACCATATAGGTTTTTAATGCTCTCTAGCCATGGAAGTTGCGCTCCTCAATCTTCTGTATGGCCTTGATGATTCCTATGCATGGGATATCTAGATGGATTTCTAGAATCATCAGGTGGTTTTGGAGAAAGAGCATAGAATAAGCCATAGTGATCAAGGATGGGGTTAGAGATGTGTTCATATTCAATATCTAAAGTTGCCATAGAAGGGGAGAGGATAAGAGTGGCTTCTAGATGGCTTCCTCTCCTTCTATGGCATCATTTGACATGCCATCCTTGAGTCTTTCTAATTGTCCTTCAAAGGGATTGGTTTTGAAAAGCTTTCTAAGAGATCTCTTTTGAAGATTCAAACTATAAGCACTAAAAGATCTCATATGAAGCTGGAAGTTTAAACTCCTCCCAAAATCTTTTTGATGGCAAATTTGGAGTACTACTGGTTTGGCATGGATAGCTGAATCATCGAATTGGAATGTTTGCAAAGTGCCTACAAAAACATCCTCTTCTAGTTTGGGGGATGATTCCTTCTCTATCTCTAGGATTTTATAATGCAAGGAGTGTGTCCACTCATAAGGACAAACTGAAAGGTCCTAATATGGCTAGAGGGGTGAATAGCCTATTAAAAAATTCTACAAACTCACTAGACCAAGAGGTTAGTAAATAAAAAAGCAAAGCTTTTTGCTCTAGCTCTAAAGGAGTGTTTGCAAGCCACCTATCTAATAATTCTAGTTCATATGATCACTAGGCATACAAGAGCTATGTTGCTACAAAGCTACACTAGTGAACTATGTTACACAAGGCAAGACTAGCAACTAAACTAGTTACACTACGATGCAGTAAGTAAAAGGAGAGAAAGAGATATTTATACCGCCGTGTATGAGATGAACCAATCACCAATATATGAAGAATCAAGCACCGGGAGAATGTCAATCAAACACAATTGAGACACCGATGTTTCTCCCTAGGTTCACATGCTTGTTGGCACGCTACATCCCCGTTGTGTCGACAAAGACTTGGTGGTTTGGTGGCTAAGAGGTGTAGCATGAACCTTGTCCTCACTAAGACACCGAAAGAACCTACCCACAAATGATGTAGCTTAATGACATGCGCAATCCACTAAAGTTGCCTTTGGCTCTCTACCGACGTAGGCACCAAACCCCTCACAATCACCGAGAGATGGCCACGAACAATGACCAACTTGTGCCAATGCTCCTCCGCTACTCCATGCCATCTAGCTGGCGGCAATCACCAAGAGTAACAAGAAAACCACAGCCCAATCAATCCCTAAGTGCCACTAGATGTAATCAATCAAGCAAATGCACTTGGAAACACACCCAATCTCACAAAGATGGTTAATCTATGAAGGAGATGGGTGGGAGGTGTTTGCTTTGGCTCACAAGGATGTCAAGTATGCTAGAATGCTAAGGGAGTGAGCCCCAAGCCAACCAACACGTATTTATAAGCCCCTCAAACAAATAGAGTTGTTGGCTCTATCATTGGGCAAAAGACAGGACCACCGGACGCTCAAGCAGGTGCCACCAGACGCTCAACCCATGCATCCGGTGCTCCAGATGCGGCCACGTGTTTGCTACTTGAACCTCACGTGTTGAACTCTAATGGTCATATTTGAACCACCGAATGCAGTCAAGTAGATATCGGACGCGTCCGGTGCACACCGGTCATGTACGTAGAGAGGTTTGCAAAAACGCAGGAGCACTAGACTCACACCACCGAACGCTCCCTAAGCGTCTAGTGCTTTCAGTCAGAAACACCTACTGAAGACAAGTCACACCGGATGCATGAACAGGGTCTAGCCTGCGTCCAGTGCTGAGCGTCCGATGCTCTACCCTAACATCGCTAGATACTGATAGCACACCGGACACGCAGGCTCATCGTCTGGTGCCTGCGAACTGAGCATCCGGTGAGTGTTCTTTCAGAGAGAAACACTCCAGTGACTTCTCCAAACTTTCCACCGGCGCAATAGAAAATATGCATTTCATTTTGGTAATTGATGACAACCCTTTTACAAAGACTTTCAATAGAAATTTGAAAGCAATTGCTCCCCCTACATATGTGCTAAGAGTTTGGATTTGAAAGCTTGCACATATTGCTTGAATAGAAAATATAGGAGTCAATTTCTACCAAGTGATGCTAAGGTGTAAAGAATGGACCTTTAAAGCATGATACCAATCGGAGTTGCCAATATACATCATCCTTAGCACCATTAGTAACTAGACATTCACAAAACTAGAACACCCGGTGAGATCAACATTATAAACAAGGTTCTAGTACCACTTGTGAAACAACCAAAAGTCTAGTTACACTACCTATGCATGCTAGTTTTTCATTGTATCAATCAAACCTACAACTAGCATACACCACACAAGCAAGGTATTGGAGAGAAAACTTCTAAAGCTAATGCAAATGCAAGCAAGCATATATAATGCGCATTCAAATGCAACATACAAGTTTATGAGCTTGCTCCCCCAACTTGTGTGCGCAAAGTTTTTAATTGATCCCCTTCTTTTATCACTTTTACTCCCCTATCTTTGTACTTCTTTGTAATTTCTCTCCCCCTTTAGTAAATATTTGGGAAATCCTCTCCCCCTTTGTCATTAATGACCATAAAAGGTGAGCTCAAATTTTAGATAGGTTAGTGAGAAACCATGTGAAGTGAGATTATTTTACCAAATTAGTCCAATCTAGATTACTTGCCTAAGATATTTAACTCGATTTGATCCAAGTACAAGCTTTTTCACACCTCCAAATAAGGGTTATCTTGTACCATCTTGAGTTAAACACTTATAGCTCATATTCTGGATCAAACACTAGGGTTGCAAGCCGAAAAACATGTCATATGCTACCGCTAGATCAAGTCAAGCATAGAAGCAATAGTGGTACCATACAAGAATCAAATTCATTTGATTTGCCTGAATGAGCCTAAGACATGTAAGGAATAACTAGATGCACTAAGCAAGTCCTTAGCATAGGATGAATGACATGCCAAACAATTTTACCTTCCTTTACTCAAAGGAGAGGCATGTCATATAATGGAGTGCATCAACTCATATTTGAGACAAGTATGTTCAATTCATTCCTTAGCTTGCAAAACCTCTTCTCATCAAGTGGCTTGGTGAATATATCGACAAGTTGATCATCAGTCCCTATACTCTCAATGCAAATGTCCCCTTTTTGTTGATGATCTCTTATGAAATGATGGCGGACATCTATATGCTTTGTTCTTGAGTGTTGAACCGGATTGTTGGTGAGCTTCACGGCACTTTCATTGTCACATAGCAATGACACTTGTTTGAAAATTATTCCAAAGTCCTTTAACATTGCCTTCATCCATAGGATTTGTGCACAACAACTACCGGCCACAATGTATTCTGCTATGGCGGTTGATAGTGCAACACTATTTTGTTTCTTGGATGACCATGAAACAAGTGATCTTCCCAATAGTTGACATGTGCCCAATGTGCTTCTTCTTTCAACTTTGCATCCCACATAGTCCGAATTGGAATACCATAAACCAACATTTTGTGTATGCTTCAAGTACCTCAATATTCCCTTTGTTTCCTTCCAATGACTTTCTATTGGTGAGGCTTGAAATCTTGCACACATGCATACACTAAACATGACATCAAGTCTGGTCACATAGAGTAGGCTTCCAATCATAGACCGATACAACTTTTGGTCCACCATATTTCCACTTGTGTCACTATCTAAGCTTCCATTTGCTCCCATTAGAGTGCTAATTGATTTTGTATCACCCATACCAAACTTCTTGAGCATGTCTTTTATGTACTTTCCTTGACTCACAAATGTGTCATTCTTCAATTGCTTGATTTGAAGACCAAGGAAGTAACTAAGCTCTCAAATCATTGACATCTCAAATTCATGAGCCATCATGTTTCCAAACTCTTCACAAAATTCTTGGTTCGTTGATCCAAATATGATATCATCAACATATATTTGCAACAGAAACATGTCCTTTGCCAATCTTCTTGGTGAAGAGATTGGTGTCAACCTTGCCCATCTTGAAACCTTTAGAGAGTAAGAAATCTCTCAGTCTCTCATACCATGCTCTAGGTGTTTGCTTCAAACCATACAATGCATTTCTTACCTTGAAAATATGGTTGGGTTCCTTGTCATCTTCAAAACCGAGAGGTTGCTCAACATAGACTTCTTCATTGATATAGCCATTGAGAAATGCACTCCTCACATCCATTTGATATAACTTGATATTATGTGCACGAGCATAGGCTAACAAGATCCTAATTTCCTCCAATCTTGCAACCGGGGCATATGTTTTGTAACACCCTTGGTGTTAAGCATGCACTTAGTCTCATAAAACATTCATAAGCATTCTCATCAAGCATGGCATAAGCATCACATCCCATGAGCACAAAAATAATTCAAGTGTTATTTTATGTGCTTTATTTCAGGTGAATTAAATATGTTAAAAATATTATGATTGCTTCTAAAAATTGTGAAATATTCAAATTAGGTTGAAATATGTGTTAGAAGAATTAAGAGTAATTTTGTGAAATTTTTTTTGGAGCCATAGGATTTGAGAAATGGAATTTATACAAAAATCCCTAAAATGAATTTATTTAAAAACCTAGAACTAGTTTTAATCTGTGGTTCAAATTCTATTTGGAATTTGGCTTTGCTTATTAAAACAAAGTTGTAGGGAATTTTATGGGAGCAATTCTTCTTTTTACCCCAGCCCCTGAAAAGTTTTATAAAAGCTTCAAAAGTCTCATTTAAACTTTTTGGAGACAAGGAATTCAAAAAAAGGAAAAGGGGACAGGCGCTGCTGGGCCGACCCGCCTCCCTTTTGGCCCAGCAAAGCCACGCGGCCCAGCTCCCCCTCCCCCTCTCTCCCACGCGCGGCGCCCGCCTTCGTTCACCCGACGCCGGCCACGTGGCTGCCGTATGTCGGCGTCGTGGACGCGCCGCGGCCGACCGGCTATAACCTGGTCGGGACGCCGCCCCGCGCCTCCAGGCTCCACTCTGTCGACCCGCTCCTCTCTCCTTCTTCTTCCTCCACTCGCGAGCGCCGCAGCCGTAGCAGCTCCGCTGCAGCGCCATCGCTGGAGAAGCTCCGCTGCTCACCGCCGGCCACGCCAGTGCCCCAACCTCAGCGCTAAGACCACCATCGCACTCGTCTTCGCCGTGGTAAGCCTATGCGAACGCTCTACCGAGGTGAGAGACTGCCGTGCGCCGTGAATCGCTCTTCGGAGTTGCTCCGACCTCACCGGAGAGCTCCGCCGCGTCGGATCCCGCTAGTCTACCTCTTTTCGCTCGCTTTTGGGTGCTTTAGGTCCGTAGTTCGATGAGGAAGCTCGGAAGAGCACTCGCGCGTGTTCTACCGCCCCGGAGCAGCCTGGCCACGGCGAGCAGCGCCGCCGTGCCGCCATGCATGCTCGCGAGGGTGCTCCGGTCATCCTCAGGTCGATCCAAGGGCACCCCTCGGTGCGCCTCGCTGCGGGAGCACGCTGGTGCTTACCCCGTGGCCGAAGATCTCGCCGTCGGCGAGAGCCGGCCGACCGAAGTCAGCCGGAGTGCTGCATGGCTGACCCATGGGGGCCACGACCCCTAGGTCCCGCCTGTCAGCACCTCTGCGGGTGTGGACCTGGGTAGATCTATCGTTTTCCGTTGGTTTTTCTTAAATAAAGGTTTTTTAGAATTTGTTTAAATCTTGTAAATTTCATAACTTGAGTTCTACAGCTCCAAAATTGGTGAAATAAATTTTGATGAACTCTATAATTCCAGATCTATAGCTTGGTGTGGTTGCATGCCATGTTTGGACAACTTTTCTGTATATATATATTTAATCCATGTTTTTGCTGAATTTGGAAAATACATAGTAATTAAAATATAGCTCAAAAAAATATGAAAATTGTTTTGTTGGCTCTACATGGGTGCTTAGGCTCTGGGAAAATATGTTACACATTATTTGCTGTATGAATTATTTTATGATGATTTAAATGCTTGCATGGCAGTGGTTTATGATTTTTAATAAATAATTGGATTATGCAATTAATCTGGAAATTTTTGTGGGTATTTCTTATGTTAACAAGTTAATTATAAAAATGTGAAATCTGCTGTTTGACACTTATACCACAGTAGGGTATTTATACTTGATTATATGGTTTGATCTTGTGATTTTTTGTAGCTCAAAATAAATGTCCAAATATTATGAGAAATTTATGGTAGACTCTATGGTTGACTAGTGATCTGCTATAATTTATGTGGAATTTATGGATAAGCAGAAATATATGCTATTTTGTAGGCCTAAAAGTGGATAAATAAATCATGAATTTGTTATACATAGATTAAATGAAGTAAAATGATGGTTGGTGTATCTTGGAAGCATCATGTGAGTTTGCTGGTTAACCATGAATACAATTTGTAGAAGAGGATGCAATAGATGCTTAATTCAATTACATGTTCTTGGATGATGTTGACTACCTTATAGAAATGACCACCTATATCATCTATGCACTATGTCATAGTCATCTGTTACCCACTTGCATAAGCATTGCACCCCGGGCATCTCGCACTCCACTCATGAGCACACATGCATCATACAGGCTCGCAGGAGAATGAGGTGGGACCCGAGGATCAAGAGGAGACCCAGGACCAGGAACCTCTGGGAGGACCGGAGCCCGGAGAAGAGCTGCAGGAGTGCCCGGATCACAAGCCGAGCACGTTTGAGAAAGGCAAGCCCCGGAGCATTCTAAGTCTCTCTATTTCTCGCTAACATAAATGATATATTAGGCTTGTTTTACTATGTTGCATTTAAGTGATAGGAATTGCTTGATACCGTTGATGCATATGTACTCCTTGATATCACCACTTGTTTACCTACCTTGTCCTTTGTAGATAGGAACGGAATCTACGCTTAGCTTGCTTAGTCCGGTAGAAGTTAGGTGATTTCCTGTCACCTGCGAGATATAGGTGGATACCTGCTTGATTAGCGGTGATTGCTTTGGGAAAGGGTAACCAAGTGTGGAAAGGAATTTGAGACCGGGCAGAGTCTTACGGTGGGTTGATCATAGTGCCCCCACCTGTGTCGATTAAGGACCGATCGTTGATGGCCCTCTTGTCATGTTGAACGCATGCCCCACACTTAGCTAGAAGGATAAGTCGTTCCGACCGCGAAGCCTGAACACTATCCGGGCCGGGAGTCAAGCCGCCATGCGCTATATTGGTGATGGTTGAGGAGAACGACGAGGGCGCGGCACGCAACCTTGGTATACCTTGGATACCTCGGTCGCCGGAACGGTCCTCGGGTACTGGCGGTGCCTGCCGAACCCGCAAATTGGTCCTAGATAGTGTAACACGGTGATCTGTAGCTCACTTGATCAGTGAGTGTGGTTTATGTGGGGAATAACTCGCCAGCTGGTTAGAAATCGATTCGAATCGCCATCGCTCCTGGATAGTGAGCACTTGACATGAGCTTCGTCCTCGTAGTAAGGACTATGGAACACTTGGGTTATAAAGATAACTGATTTATGAATGCTATGATGAGGTACCATCATAATACTACCTTTGGTTACAATAGTACAGGTGCAAACCTAGAAAATAGGTAATGATAATTGTTGACGGTCCTTAAGTACTAAAATTAATAATCAAATAAACATGAAAAAGGATCAATATGAAACAAAAATCTAGAATTAGGGTTTTATCTAACAGAATTCCACGAGTTTTGGTGTTTATCTATTTCTGCAGGGGTTTATCAGAAAATATGGAGAGAAGGCCCACATGTCATGTTTACAACGAGATAATTACGTGCCGCGCAATTTTCCTCAATCTAGAAGGATCCAGAAGCCACGGGAACGAACAGAACGCAATTCGGGCTCGGGAGTTGGGCGGCCGCCCACCCCCCTTGGGCGCCCACCCTGGCCAAGAGTTGGATCAGGACTCTCTCTCAGGACAACTCTCCACCGACCTAAAGGATCAATCTAAACCATACAATCTATGTCGGTTTGATCCAATGGCTCACGTTCACTTGAGGGGACTATAAAACCAGACCCCCTGGCCCCTGGAGGAAGAGAGGAGAAATCATTATTCAGAGGTAGCCATCAAAGTTAGGATTTAGATCTCTCTCCCACAGAGAATTAGAATTAGCTACTCCCTAATCCTTCAAGTTTAGAGGTTGATTAGATAGCAATTAGAGAAGTAGAGCACTACGCTCTGGATTCGGATCTTCGGTAATAAAGATTTGTATTATTCATATCTTTCTCTAATTCTATTGTTCTAATTGCATTATGTCTCTAATTATTATGTTCTTAGTTTGCTCTAGTTCTATATTTGATATAGTTCTAATTGATAATGAGTTTATGTATAAGTTTGCAAAGCGCTTAGCTCTTGACGCGAGGGAGTTAGGTGATAGATCACATGTGAGCGTGGTGCTTAGATGTTATTTATCTGCAAATGTATCCTATTGGCCGAGTCGTGTGGTAGTTCGTGATAGTGACAGCTTCGTTGATTCTTATATAGTCCACCCTCCATTGATAGGACAGGCAGAACCGGTATTGTGGAGTAAGTCATGCGATGTTCTGATTTACTTTATCAATGTTCCTTATACATGAATGAAGAGTCTTTTATGCTATATATGATCTTGTAGATAACTAGAGTAGATTATAACTTAGTAGTTAGTAGATAACTTAGAATCCATTCTCTAGCTAATCCGACATCACCTACATATATGAGGAGTAGTCTATTTTCTAATCGCTGTGTTATCTACCCATGAACTTATACTTTATTATCATTATCTTTATGGTTTACCCCCTGCTAAAGTAAGTGACTGTGTGACGAGTTTCTCATTAGTAATCATGTTCTTGCAAGTTTATCTCTAGTCTATGCCTTGATAGATTTTGCCCCTTTGATTTAATTCCATCTTCTTTAGATCCCTAGAGCAAAATTATAAATAACGATACCTGGAATACTTATCCTGGTGAAATGCTACAATGAGGTGTTTTATCTGTGCGCTTGCGGATAGAATAGATTATTTTCTAAAGAGCCTTTACATTTATAAATACCTTTGTACACTCTGGCGCCATGCTAGGGATGACAACCTAGTATCTAAGTGGTGTTAGCTAGTGTCAACAAGCATTTCTGGCGCCGTTGCCGGGGAGGTATACGAGTCTCCGGAATAAGTCATTAAAGGGAACAAAAGGGTAATATTAAGGAAAGTCAGAAAATCAATCAAGGTTATTCATATAAAATATTAGACTAGACTATAGAGAAATAATTGCATAAAACAGCTACTAAGTGAGAAATCATAACAAGGCACCGCTGCTTTGGCAGGTTCACCCTGTTGTTTTTCTATGTTTATATTTTTATACAGGGTATAACAGGATTGACTTTGGGTACATTCAACTCTTCATCATCAGAACCAAAGCAATCAAGAGAAGAAGAAGCTAGCTACCAATTGCTGAAGCTATGGCACAAAAGACCTTGCAAGAATTCTCTGCTCCAAGCCTTGAGAACATTCTAACTGGTCCAAGATTTGCAGTAGAAGAAGGAATACCTGAGTTTGAGCTCAAGTCAAGCCTCATCAATTTGGTACAAGCTACACAATTCAGTGGAAAGGCACATGAAGATGCCAGTGCACACTTGCAGAATTTCTTAGAGATTGGAAGCACAATCCACATCAACGGAGTTGACAAAGACGTCATACTGCTTCGCCTTTTTCCATTCTCACTAGAAGGAAAAGCGAGGAAGTGGTTCTACACTCATCAAGATAACATCAACAACTGGACGAACTTGTCAGATGCGTTTCTATCAAAGTTTTTTCCTATAGGCAAAACAACTGCCTTAGGAGGAAATATTGTCAGTTTCCAACAGCAGAAGACAGAAGCCATTTCAGAAGCATGGGAGCATTTTCAAGGATACATATCAGATTGTCCTCACCATGGAATGGCCACATGGTTACTTATGCAGACCTTCTACCATGGATTAACCCAGAAGGCTCGTGAGTGCCTAGATGCATCTGCTAAAGGATCATTCTTGGAGCTTACAACTGGAAAAGCAGAAATACTTTTGGATAAGATAGCAGAAAACCAAAGCTGGTTCCAAGATAAAGCTCAACATTGTCATCAAACTGAAGAAATACCAGAAGAAGTAAATGCATTATCAACTAAGATGGAAAATTTGCTCCATTGGATTGACCAGAGGGCCAAGTTCAAAGAAGATCAAAGGGCCATTGAGACAGCATACAAATATCAACCAACTTCGAGTCAACCCAATAGCAAAGGTATGAATTCAGGTAATACTGTCAAGCAACTTTCATTAAAAGAGATAATTGCTCAACAAACCAAAATTAATGATGAAGTTAAACAAAGGCTAGATACAAATGAATCATCTCTAAAAGATATATATAATAAAATGGATTTTCTACTAACTGCCTTTGATGAGCAAAACACTCTTAATAAAAGGGTAGAGCTTAAATTAATAAAATTATCTGCTGCACTGCCTGTTGCTACTAACATTGAGCAGGTAAAGAATATAACTACTAGAGGAGGCAAAGCTACCAGAGATCCACCATACCCAAAAGAGAAACAAAGAACATCAGCACCAGTGCAACCAGCAGTGATAGAAGAAGAAAGCCCAGTTGAAGCAGAAGATCTGCTACAACCACCAAGAACTGGAGAAATGAGGAAAGATTTTTACGACACCAACTATTTGCCATTTCCCAGAAGAAACAGAGGACTGCAGTCGGATGAGCAGTTTGGTAAGTTTGTAGAGGTCATTCAGAAATTATATGTCAACATACCTCTACTTGATGCCATACAGGTACCTACATATGCAAAGTACATCAGAGAAATTCTTAACAAGAAGAGACCACTGCCCACCACTGAGGTTATCAAGCTGACAGAAGAATGTAGTGCGGCCATCCTCAACAAACCACCAAAGAAGAAGGAAGATCCAGGATGCCCCACTATTGACTGCTCGATCGGAAACCAAAACTTCAACAATGCACTTTGTGATCTCGGAGCAAGTGTCAGTGTGATGCCAGCATCAGTCTACAAAAAGCTTGAGCATGCAACCTTAGAACCAACATCAATGTGCCTACAACTAGCGGATCAATCGGTTCGACACCCGTTGGGCATCGCCGAGAACGTTCCAGTCAAGATCAGAGATTTCCTGGTGCCAGTAGATTTCGTAGTACTGGACATGAGTCCTGACTCGAAAGTATCCATCATCCTTGGAAGGCCATTTCTGAGCACTACCAATGCCCACATTGATGTTGGGAAGGGAGAAATCAAGTTCAACATAAACGGTCAAGAAGAACACTTCACATTCAAACCCAGACCAGAGAGAGACTCTATAGTGAAGGAAGTTCATGAAGAACCACTAGAGACACCATCTCCGGAGGAAGAAAACTCAGAAGATTAAAAGAATTGGAGGTCCAGCTTGGGGGACCTAAAAATCCCAAACCCTCACCGGGAGGTAAATCGGTATTTATCCGCATTATTAATTTTCTCATATTTAAATTCTTGCATAATTAATTCTTGCATTAGTCATAGCATAATTATAATAATAAAAAAGCCCCAGATAAATAATATTCGTGGTGTGTAACAACCCATATTTATTAATTATCGTGGAGGCACAAAAATATTTTCCATTATCATTTTAATTAATTTTCAATTCTCATAGATTTTCCTGCATTATATTTAATCATATTAATCTTCTAGAAGCATGACCCACACTCTTTGGGTCCCACATGTCATACACTTCACCTCACATACATCCCATCACATAATTTCATCCACCAATATGTTTCCACTCACTTGACATCTTTCCACCGTCCAACCACCACCAACACAATATTATTCTGCGTGAGATCAAAGCAAGGAAGCAAGTGGAGGAGGCACACCCAGGATGGACACCACAAGTGGGTGCCCGCCCACCTACCTTGGGCGCCTGCCCTGTTCCCTGCTCAGCTTATAAAAGGCCACCTCCAACTCCCCTTCTCTTCACACAAACACTTCAGAAAACCACACAAATCTCAGTTTCCCGAGAAGGAGTTCTTGTAGTGAAGAGAAGAGAGTAGAGAGAAAGAGGAGAGTGGAAGGGAAGGTTGGAGTTCTTTTGAGAAAGTGATTGTCACCTAGCAAATAGTGATCCCGCTGTCCAAGCGGAAGTAAAAGTTGTTTAGGGGGAGGCTCTACCAAAATAGAAACTTGTCTTGAACGATTAACCCCTGGACTACTGACACTCCGGACAACTAACCACTAACATTTTATCTCACATTTTCCACTAGTTGTGTTTTTGCCAACTTTTGTTTGCAGGATGTTTAAGAAGGTGAAGAATGCAGGGAAGGCTCTTAAGAACATTGGTACAAGGAGTTCAACCCGACACTCCTCACAGCCATCAGAGATGAGCGTCGATCCGACACCCACACAAGCTCCATCATCTTCATCAGGTCAACAAGTTAAGGTTCTTCTCAAGATAGGAGACCTTGGACTGAAGACCCGAAGAGAGAAGGAAGTTTATCAGCAATTG
Organism: Sorghum bicolor; assembly: GCF_000003195.3. NCBI lineage: Eukaryota > Viridiplantae > Streptophyta > Magnoliopsida > Poales > Poaceae > Sorghum > Sorghum bicolor. The sequence continues at coordinate 26,829,356 of NC_012879.2, forward strand.
AAGAACAAGGATTTCATTCACACCCCTACTATCGATCCAATCCTACTACGAGAAACAGGTATGGACACTGAATTTGACTTAATTTTTCAGATGATGGGTTGGACAAATTTTTGGAATATAACTGAGCTGGGTTCTCGTCTTCTCACCCTCGAATTTCTTTGCACTTTACAATACTATGAGGGGGGAATTGTTTTTTGGACGTTCAAACAGGAAATTATGTTATCTTGGAGAGAGCTGAGCGACCATCTTGGTTTCTCTTCAAGATGCATCCTGAACATTGACTCCGATTTACCCAACTTTGAGAGACACCAGTTTTGGAGAGAAATATCTAGAGATAATTAGCCCGAACTAGTGACATGGAACACCCCACTCTCAGGATGTTTCACAAATGGCTTGGGTACAATCTTTTCTATCGCGATGATATTAGGAAAGTAAGAGTAGGAGATTTACAACTTTTATATGCTGCTATTAGTAAAGTACCTACTTCACCTGTTACACTATTAGTTTCACATTGGCTTAGTATACCTAGTCTTCAGGGACCAGTAGGATGTACTTCACTTATCACTCGTCTAGCCACTAATCTTCACTTACTAGAAAACTCGTCATTGGACTTCATAGAAGAATTAAGAATTTATCATGGCTATGACACATTTAGACAAGCTCGGATGTTAAAGAAAGAGGGAAATATAATGTATATGCTATATGATGATAAAGGCAAGATTCGGTTACCTAACCCGAACCTTGGCCTCTACGCTGTGCAAAACTTTTTGATTGAGATTGCATCAACACCAGTGAACCAGAGAACTCCACAGCGAGTGGCATCTGAAAGGATAACCACTCACCGAGAACGCACTTGGTATGGAGCTGATCCTGGACCAGAAGAAGCAGCGCACCTGCATTATTGCGATTACAATCCACGAGTCCTTCGAGACCCATGGGATCGTCATGCACAACCACAACAGCCAACAGAGGAGACATGGCCGGAGAGCAAAGATCACCAGTGGACAAACCCGCCTTTTCATACGGGCAGGTACTCCACTGATCCATATGGAGCTTCAGGATCCAGACCTCCGCCCTAATTTGATGCAGGACGATACTCCGACGCCTCCTACGCCTTCACGAATGACTACTATCAAGAGGCCGGTGCTTTCTTCACTCGTACCGACAACACCCTCCTCGACATTCAGAACACGCAAGCAGAACATGGAAGACTCCTGGAAGAGCAACAAAAATGGAACCAGAACCATGCCGCAGCAGTAGAAGAGCTGAGACAAGATACAACAACAATGAACGACAACATCACAACCATGATGCGGTTCTGGAACATCGGGTAAGACCGACGTCAACATCCAGCTTGGGGGAGTTCCTCCTCAATTTATCAAGTATTTGCTCTTCTTATTTATTCTATTCTGTCTTAGTATTTAATTTATCTTAAAAGGAAAAACTTAGAAAACCAAATAAATATTTTCTTGCTTTAATTCACTGCACTTTAATAAACATGAAAACAAAATAAAAAGAGTGTGTAGATAAGTGTGCTTTATTTTCCTGCTAAGTTTAATCTCTAAAAAAAATAAAAAAAATAAAGACCAAAAATATGCATGATGGAAATGATGAACAGTTGCTCTGTTTGCTTACTTACAAGTACCTAGCTTTTATATTAGAATTCTTCCAGGAATTACTAAAACTAAAATCACTATCTTTGGGAAGCATAAAACTAAAGTCTAGGTAAGAGAAAGGCATGATATAAAGTTGAGCTGCTGTTTATCTTGTTCCTACTACACTAAATTCTGGAGATTTATTTTTGAAAACTTGCAAATCACATGATGAGTTCCTAGCATAACAAACTACCTACCATAGCCATACTTGCTATAACATCTTTTACTATATTTACATTGAGTTTGATCGAGCTGTGTTGACCCTTAGGAGCTTTTCATGTGGTTAAATTAAGATATTCACTTGCACACATCTACTACACCATTCATCATCATTCAAATTGCTAAAAATATTATCACTCACTGTCCCGCGTATTGTTATTTTCTCTCTCTAAAAAGATTCAATGCAGAAGAGGCATGGGTTATGCAAAAATATATACGAGGAAATAAAAAGGGGCAAGTGCCCGGGAACCTCGAAAAAGAAAGAAAAAGAGTGAGACGAGAGGTAAAAATGGACAAGTGTCCGAAGTAGAATTAGGGGTACAAAGATGCCCACTTGAGCGGAAAAAATGGACAAGTGTCCGACAGTAGAATTAGGGGTATCTACTACCCACCTGAAAAAAAAAGAAAAGAGAAAAAAAAGAAAAGATAGCCCATGTTCTCCCAAAGCAAAGATCAAAAAGAAAGAAGAGAGATAGCAATATGAGGAGCAATGAGAACCAAATTTTATTATCACTTATGCATTTCCACCATCATTAACATTTACTCCACCACACATGCACATCTTGATTTAATTATATGCTGAGTTTCTTTGGATCCATGGCTCGATTAGACAACATATGTATGAGCTGTTTGTTTTTTTTCACTCCTATGAGCTCCACTTAAATATTTCATTAGCTATAGGTAAGTGACATTATGGTAAGGATCCACAAATACCACATATAGAGAGACTTGAGAGAATCATTGCTGGGAACTCTGAGTTTTATTTTGAAAACTTATGAAAAACTCTGGAACAAAAGTGAAGTATAGACAAGAGGGATAGTGCTTGACTTAACTATTTTGTCTTTCGATTACTTAAGATTTAAGTGCAGGTACTAAACTCCATAACACTTCACTCGAATCTGGAAGAATTTTTATGTAAAAGCATGTGTGCCTGTCAGGAAAGAAAACATCAAAGCAACTCCTGATCCGTCTTAGTTTAGCTGTTTGCTCAGGGACGAGCAAAGGGTAAGCTTGGGGGAGTTTGTTGACGGTCCTTAAGTACTAAAATTAATAATCAAATAAACATGAAAAAGGATCAATATGAAACAAACATCTAGAATTAGGGTTTTATCTGACAGAATTCCACGAGTTTTGGTGTTTATCTATTTCTGTAGGGGTTTATCAGAAAATATGGAGAGAAGGCCCACATGTCATGTTTACAACGAGATAATTACGTGCCGCGCAATTTTCCTCAATCTAGAAGGATCCAGAAGCCACGGGAACGAACGGGACGCAATTCGGGCTCGGGAGCTGGGCGGCCGCCCACCCCCCTTGGGCGCCCGCTCTGGCCAGGAGTTGGATCAGGACTCTCTCTCGGGACAACTCTCCACCGACCTAAAGGATCAATCTAAACCATACAATCTATGTCGGTTTGATCCAATGGCTCACGTTCACTTGAGGGGACTATAAAACCAGACCCCCTGGCCCCTGGAGGAAGAGAGGAGAAATCATTATTCAGAGGTAGCCATCAAAGTTAGGGTTTAGATCTCTCTCCCACAGAGAATTAGAATTAGCTACTCCCTAATCCTTCAAGTTTCGAGGTTGATTAGATAGCAATTAGAGAAGTAGAGCACTACGCTCTGGATTCGGATCTTCGGTAATAAAGATTGGTATTATTCATATCTTTCTCTAATTCTATTGTTCTAATTGCATTATGTCTCTAATTATTATGTTCTTAGTTTGCTCTAGTTCTATATTTGATATAGTTCTAATTGATAATGAGTTTATGTATAAGCTTGCAAAGCGCTTAGCTCTTGACGCGAGGGAGTTAGGTGATAGATCACATGTGAGCGTGGTGCTTAGATGTTATTTATCTGCAAATGTATCCTATTGGCCGAGTCGTGTGGTAGTTCGCGATAGTGACAGCTTCGTTGATTCTTATATAGTCCACCCTCCGTTGATAGGACAGGCAGAACCGGTATTGTGGAGTAAGTCATGCGATGTTCTGATTTACTTTATCAATGTTCCTTATACATGAATGAAGAGTCTTTTATGCTATATATGATCTTGTAGATAACTAGAGTAGATTATAACTTAGTAGTTAGTAGGTAACTTAGAATCCATTCTCTAGCTAATCCGACATCACCTACATATATGAGGAGTAGTCTATTTTCTAATCGCTGTGTTATCTACCCATGAACTTATACTTTATTATCATTATCATTATGGTTTACCCCCTGCTAAAGTAAGTGACTGTGTGACGAGTTTCTCATTAGTAATCATGTTCTTGCAAGTTTATCTCTAGTCTATGCCTTGATAGATTTTGCCCCTTTGACTTAATTCCATCTTCTTTAGATCCCTAGAGCAAAATTATAAATAACGATACCTGTAATACTTATCCTGGTGAAATGCTACAATGAGGTGTTTTATCTGTGCGCTTGCGGATAGAATAGATTATTTTCTAAAGAGCCTTTACATTTATAAATACCTTTGTACACTCTAGCGCCATGCTAGGGATGACAACCTAGTATCTAAGTGGTGTTAGCTAGTGTCAACAATAATATCAAACTTGAGCTAATTAAAAGAAGAAAGGTTTTCTTTAGGCTATGATTAGTGGAACAATGCTTTTATGCAAAAAAAGTCTTAGCTACTCCCTCATACAGCCTTCATGATCCTTGAGGAGTCTTTATTTTTGGTTTATGACGGGTAAGTCTAGCTGAGTACATTCTCGTACTCAGGGTTTTATTCCCATGTTGTTTTGTAGATGGTCAAATGTATTATGGATATTGCATCCTCTGCTTGTACCCAGCAGTGGGCGAGGACTAGACCAAGGGCGATGGTCACTCTAACTTCTCTTGTGCTTTTGTGGGAATGACCGAACTATGGCACTGTATCAAACTAAATGTGTGTGTGTGTTACTTTCAAACTATGAAGCTTCCGCTACTTGAGAATTTGGTTTGTAATAATTTTTAAGTACTCCGATGTGTTCGTTAAATGATATGAACTGGATGTAATTGTGAATGGTGACTGCTAAACTTATTACGATCTTGGCTGTATGTGCGATATGTGGTTTGAAATCCTTCGAGATTTCACGAACTACTGGAATTATATGGGCTTATGCTTGATGGTTTGACTGTGCAAATGGTCACTATTAGGCTTAATCTCTTATAATTTGGATGGTTCTGTTACAGCTGGTATCGGAGCAAGGTTTAGCGAGTTACTATGCATTAGTACGTTCTAACTAAACTTAAACCGGTTTAATAAAAGATTATTATAATTAATGATAATCAAGGTGTCAAACTAAGTTTTTGGAAAACTATCTGGTGTGCCATTTGCATATCCTTTATGCCCAGTTAAGGACTCTAAGGTGGCTAGTTAAGTACTGACTTGGGGGTTAATGCATCATATTTCTATTTCATCTCATACGGCGTGCAATGGTATGAGTACCATTCATTTGAGTGGTAATGTATGGATCAATTCTTCCTCTACGCCTCGGTAATTGGGAGCTGTGAGAGCATGATCGGATACACTGCCGATCTAGGGAAGTGTTGTTAAGGTGCTGTGTCATGCACACATGTTTGGTGTGCCTGGGAACAATACCGCATGTTGGGAGATTCTGTCCTAAGAGGCGATGCCGTCACTAGGGCGATGATGTGGGTAGTAACACGTCATATGCATGGACGGGGTGTCTATGTATGTGGGGTGTATAGTTTTAAATTCTTGTTCTGCACTAACCACGTTCCCGCCTAGAACGCTAGTTACGTATGAGAGAACGTTGTGTGCCACCGCATATACTGATTAGTGTCAACTTTATTTCTAAGTTTGTGAGATCGTAAGTCTGTGCATGCATCATGTTCATTTCATATCATTGCTTACTTCCCTCCCTTAAAGTAAATTTGTCCCAATTTTAATTAAGTTAATAAAAGGTACTCCTCAATCTTACCCAAGGTATTCCATTTTCAGCAGATGGCGCGCACTAGGCTCACCGCTCGCAAGTCCACTAGTGGGCGGGCCCCTCGCCATCAGTTGGCAGCCAGGAGCTCGCGTCATAAGAGCAAGTTCTTGGAGGAGTTTGGGATGCCCACCTTGCTATGGAGGGTGCTCAGTTCGTTGGGGTATCTCGAAGGAAGGGAACCTCGTTACTATTGGAACAAGGAGCAGCTTGGTGACGGGACCCTGGTTGGGTGTATGATTCCCAAGGTACCACGCCTTTCCACGGTGCCAGCAGAGCAGCTTTCGCAGTTCTGAGGGACCTCATGGAGAGGTTTCCACAGGAGCTGGCCCACGCCTTCGCTGGGTGTTTCCCCGGGGTGACCCCTACACTTTGGTGTGGGATCAGTCCGAGGTGAATGTTGACGGTCCTTAAGTATCAAATTTAATTATTAAATAAATAAAGAAAAGGATCCAAATGAAATTAAGATCTAGACTTAGGGTTTTATCTGACAGAATTCCACGAGTTTTGGTGTTTGTCTATTTCTGCAGGGGGTTATCAGGAAATACGGAAGAAAGGCCCACATGTCGGGATTACGTAAAGATATTAACGTGCTGCGCAATTATCTTACATCTAGAAGACTCCAGAAGCCACGAGGCCGAAGCAGAGGCGAAACGGGGCTAGACCCTGGGCGGCCGCCCAGTTGGTCAGGGCACCCGCCCACCTCCTGAGTCCAATCAGGACTCTGCTTTGCGGGAGATCTCCACCGACCTAAAGGATGAATCTAAACCATACAATCTATGTCGGTTTGATCCAAGGGCCCATATTCACTTGAAGGGACTATAAAACCAGACCCCCTTGCCCCTGGAGGAGAGAGCCTCTCAACCCTAATTCATTGTTCCATCAAGGGAGAAGAAGCCTCTGATCAAGATTAGAGCCACCACATCAATTAGATATCTAGATTAGCATAGCTACATAGGATTAGAACTAGAAGGAGTCAATCTTCGATTGGTTTCCGGATCTGTCAAGAGGATTCTTGGTAATTCTCTAATTGTGCTTCTAATTGCTTTCTAATTATCTCTGTTCTTCAATATTATGAATATGACTTTGTTCTACTTCAATATATTGCTTATGACTTTGCTCTACTTGCTTATATTCAAGATTATATTGTTCTTAGTTTATCATAGTTATGTACTTGGCTTAGTTAGATTGGATCTATATACATGCTTAGGATCGTATAGCGTTTATCCATCGGATCCATGGGTAAATGATAGATATTGTGTAGGCGTGGTGCTTATACCGTATTTATCTGCGATTGTACCCAATATGCCAGATCATGGGGTGGTTCGTGATAGTGACAGCTTCATTGATTCTTATATAGTCCCCCTCTCGTGTATTGGGCTGGCAGAGCAACATTATTACAGGGGAGTGATTGCTATGTTTCTCATATTCCTTGCTAATATCACTATGCATGGGCGTAGTCTTGTCTCGCAATGATTGCTAAGTATGCTTGCACTAACTATGATATGCTAGACTATATAGTTGAGAATAACTTAGGGAATATTCTTGTAGTTCGTTCTAATACCATGCTAATGACTTTCTAGAGTATCTAATTGAGGTGCTTATCATATTTATTATGTGGCTAGATCAGATTAGTTATCTTTGTCACTATTATTATTTCATATATCTTTTATGTGACACTTATCCCTGTATGAAGAGTTAGATATAATGTTCTCAATTATACATGCAATGATAGATGCTCAATCTCATATTATATTCTGTAATCATTAGTAATGATTGCTAATCCCTTCCCAGTGGTAAAAATATAAATAACGATACCTGGAATACTTCCCGGTTAAAATGCTACATCGTTATTAATCTGTGCGCTTGCAGATCCAATTCATTATTTATTTAGAAGAGCAATTGCATATTTCAACACCGCGTCTCTTATATCATGCTGGGGATGACAACTTGGCTTAAGTGGTGTGAGGGATAGGTTTGGCATTTTTGGCACCGTTGCTAGATTTAGAACTTAGTCTACTTTTAGTAATGATGTTAAGAATACCCAACAAGCATTTTTGGCGCCGTTGCCGGGGAAGGTTGATTACTAATCAGGAATGGAATAAAAAGATTTTGAGTTATCATTCGCATCACTAATATGATTGAGCTTATCTATTCTATCATACAGTTTTACCCCGATATTTTTCTATTTTATCTTATGCAGGGGAATGTATGAATAGAAGACATCTTCCAGGAAATTTTGTTGACAATCCTGAAGCATTATTCAAGAAGATGAGAGCCAAGCTAAAGAAATCATCAACACTTCACGAAGAAGCTTCATCCAATCAAGAAGATCACCGGAACTTGTCTTCAGAGTTCGAAGCCATGGCGAACAAATCAATCCGTGAGTTCTCAGCTCCCACTACGGACAACATCCGCACTGGACCTGCTGCAGAGATCGATGGTAACTTTGAGCTCAAGCCTGGACTTATCAACATGGTGCAATCCAACCAGTTCTGTGGGAAGGCACACGAAGATGCTAGTGCTCATTTACAACACTTCCTAGAGATTTGCAACACATTCACCATAGCAGGAGTTTCCAAAGACGCTATACTACTTCGCCTCTTCCCATTCTCACTGTTAGGAAGAGCGAAGCAGTGGTTCTACGCTACAAAGCAGAAGAATACTACGTGGGCACTCTGCTCAACAAACTTCCTGGCTAAGTTCTTTCCCATGGGCAAGACCAATGCTCTCCGTGGGAAGATTACAAGTTTTCAGCAACAAAATGATGAATCTGTTTCAGAAGCATGGGAGCGCTTTCAAGACTACATCCTAGAATGTCCCCATCATGGAATGGAGAGTTGGCTACTGATGCAGACATTCTATCATGGGCTCAGCAACAGTGCCCGAGAGACCATGGATGCTGCAGCTGGAGGAGCATTCTTATCACTTACTATACCACAAGCCACAGCTCTTGTGGAGAAGATGGCGTCCAACCAAAGCTGGAATGAAGAGAGGACCCAGACACGCAAGAGAGGTGGAGGTATGCATCAGCTGAAGGAGGTAGACATGCTGTCTGCAAAGCTAGACCTGCTCATAAAGAAGCTCGACGATAGAGCTGGAGACAAGAAAGAAGATATGCACATCTACGACTCTCACATGACTTGTGAGGAGTGTGGAGACACTGGACACTCAGGCAACCACTGCCCTGAGATGCTTGAGGATGTGAACTACATCAACAACAACAACAACTACTACTACAACCGTCCTCAACAAAATCAAGGTTGGAATCAACAGAGGCCTAACTACTCAGGTAATTATCAAGGTAACAATTCTTACAACAATAATAATAATTTTCCACCTTTGAGAGAGTTAGTGTCTAATCAAGGAAAGCTAATGGATAATCTATCTAAGAAATTGGCGTCTAATGATAAAATGCTAGAAAATATAAATAATAGAATGGATAATGTCTCTACTGCCATCAAGAATCAAATTAGCTTTAATAAAATGATTGAATCCCAGTTAAATCAAATAGCTGCTGCTGTTCCTACTACTAACCCCGGTATACCATCACAACCGGAAGGATTAGAATCTGCAAATCTTATAGACGTGTTTGATGCAGGTAATTGGAGTAACCCCGTCACTGAATTTTGTACTGACCGTCTGCCGGTCAAGAGAGGCGATCCAGGACGCCCCGTCATCCCGATCTCCATCGGCATGGTGGACGTTCCAGAAGCACACTGTGACTTTGGCTCTAGCGTCAACATTATACCCAGGGTACTCTATGAGAAATTCTTTACATATCCTTTATTAGAGACAACCATGTGTTTGCAGTTTGCAGATCAGACGATAACTTTTCCAAAAGGAATAGTGAGGAACCTTTGTGTCCGAGTTGGTACCTTGTATGCCCCAGCAGACTTCGTAGTGGTAGAGACCGGAAATGATGAGAGAGCACCTATCATCCTAGGAAGGCCATTTTTGAACACCACGGGAGCTATCATCTACGCCAGTGCTGCCAAGATCAGTTTCTACGTCAAAGGGAAGAAGGATACATTTTTCTTCAAGAACAAGACTACACAAATTCCAGATCAATCCAGACGTGAATCAAGGAAGAGGACCAACAGGAGAAACAGGAACAAGCAAGTGTGGACCGAGTCAGCTAAGATGGTCACTGTAGTCCATGGAGGCCAAGATCACCAACTTAAGTCACCGTTTTTGACCAAGAAGGACGACCCAGGAATGCCAAGCATTTACTGCTCCATAAATGGATACAACTTCTACAAGACGATTTTCGACACCGGATCGGGCGTCAACATAATGGCCGCAATCACCTATCGGCTCTTGTTCGGGACCATGCCACTAAGACCAACATACATTCAGCTCCAGATGGCAGATCAGACATTTTGAGAAGTTCAAGGAATAGTATCTGATGTCCCAGTCAAAATAGACGATCACTTTGTCTACACAGACTTTCAAGTTGTTGACATGGGAGAAGAAGAGTACGATCCACCCATCATCCTTGGAAGACCGTTCCTCAGCACCGTTAAAGCAATTATCTACATTGGAACCGGAGAAGTCCATATGCACTTCCCCTCAGAGAAGGTACGCCGTTTTTTACTGACCCTAACTATATCATTGAAGAATCTAAGCAGGTCAGAAAGAGACGCAACCGCAACCAGAGAAGGCAGATCATCAAGGACGGATGGGCAGACTATGAAGGAGAAGTTGTAAGGTCAGAAGACTTGGAGTTTAAACAGAATTATCCAGAGGAGATTGAAGCACCGAGTTAGGTATGGAAAATGAAGATAACTATACAAGAAGAGGAGGCACTGCCGGAAGTACCGACTACGCCACCCAACGAACCTCAGGACGATTAAGAAATTGGAGAGTCCCGTTCGGAGGACTTAAAAATACCGAACGCCTTGCCAAGAGGTAAACTTGGTAGTTATCCTTTCCATTACAATTATTTCAAATTATTTCAACTAGTTTACTAAGTAATCATGTTCATGCTATCTTAAAAAGAAAATAAAAATATGAAAAACACTAAGCTCCATGTGAGTATACGAGTGGCATAAAACCCATTAGTACATTCACTGTGGTGGCATAAAAATAAAAATAAATATTTTTCTGCTTTATAAAACAAAAATATAAAAACAGGGAGTAACAATTATTAAGGAGTCTCAAGATAATAAAGGCTAGATATTTATGCTAACACTTAATCAGTTCCACAAGCTTTGTTGTCTATTTGAGCTCCACAGAATTTAAGAAGACTAGCAGACGGAGGACATTCTAATCGCTGTCAGAATGCTGCTGACTTTCAAATACACCTCTGCCACCTGCTAGCTACATTAAGAGAAATTACGTCAAAATTCAGCTTGGGGGAGAGCACCCCCATTTACATCGATAAGTATTTCTATCTATCTTTATACTTATATTATTTTAGAATATTAAAATACATATAAACTATGGGAAAACCAAATAAAGATTTTATGCTTATATATGTCTTTTGCTTAGTGTGTTTAATAAATAAATAAAGTGGCTATTTTAATCTGTATCTAAACAAAAACTTAAGCATGGATATGATAAATAGTTGCTCTGTCTAATTTGCAAATTTTAAGTTCTCTCTCAAGTTTAGATATAACTGTTATAATTTAAAGCTTGCCCTAGACCTAAACTTGTGGGATGAAAACTTGATCTGAAGTCTAAGTTGTTAACGGATACGATATAGGAAGGTTGAGCTGCTGTTTATCTGTTCCTAGAGATTCTAGAATTCTGGAGAATTTTATCTTTGAAAATCTTTAAAATGTTGCATGATGAGTTCCTGTATGATGAGAGCTTAAATTCCTACCACAGCCATATATACATGCTTGCTAGACTTTGAGCCACACATTTATTATTTACTGCTTATGAGCATTGAGTGTGGTCAAGCTGTGTAGACCCTTAGGAGCTTGTCATGTGGTTAAATCAAGATTTCACTGGCACGTTCACTCATATATGCTACTTCTACTCCGGAAGTACCATCCACATATATCCATCCATTTCCATCTCCAGAATCACCCAAAAATATTCTGCTCCTAATCCGGGAGAGAATAACCAAAAATATTTTTGTTTCCCCTTGTGAAATAAATGCTCAAGTTATCTTGTTACTACCACTTGCTATATTATCTCAAGAGATGAGTGCTCTAAAAAAAGAAGAAAATAAAAAAATAATACGAGGAAATAAAAAGTTGCAAGTGCTCGGAACCTCGAAAGAAAAGAAAGAGTGAGACGAGAGGTAAAAATGGACAAGTGACCGACAGTAGAATTAGGGGTGCAAGATACCCACCTGAGAGACAAGAAAAAGAAGAGCATCTCATTCTCCTCATAAAGTTTCAAAAGCAAGGAAGGTATGTATCCCCTCAAAAGAGCAAAGTAGAATTAGACTTCCACCACCATTGTTTTCACCATTGTTATCACCATCATCACCATACACCATTCATTCGCCACACATGCACATCTTGATTTGGCTTATTGATTTGTTTCTTTGGATCCATGGTTTGACTATGCAATAAATGTCTTGTGAGTATGTATACTTTATCTCCCACCTATGAGCTCCAAATATTAAAGCCTTATTAGAGTAGGGTGAGAGAGAAGGAAATGTCACTATGCCTTATACCACAAATACTACATATCTTGAGAGAAGGCATATACCATTAATGCCTTGGTAAGGATCTAAAAATACCACAAAAGAGAGATCTGAGAGAATCATACAAGGAATCTCTGAGTTTTATTTGAAAATCTGCAAAAACCCCAGAGCTATAGCTGATCAAGAATAAGAGACATGGCACTTGGCTAGAGTGTTCTATCTTTTAACCACTCAAGACAGAAGTGACAGTTACAAGTCCCATGGTGGAGGTAAAGTAAGTAAGTTTTAAGTCTTGATAGTTTACTCTAACTCAGAGATGAGATCTTATTTAAAAGCATGTGTACCGTCTATTTTTTTAAAAATATTGCAACAACTTATGATCCATAGGTGAGTCTATCCTTGCTCAGGAACGAGCAAGAGGTAAGCTTGGGGGAGTTTGTTGACGGTCCTTAAGTATCAAATTTAATTATCAAATAAAAAAAGAAAAGGATCCAAATGAAATTAAGATCTAGACTTAGGGTTTTATCTGACAGAATTCCACGAGTTTTGGTGTTTGTCTATTTCTGCAGGGGGTTATCAGGAAATACGGAAGAAAGGCCCACATGTCGTGATTACGTAAAGATATTAACGTGCTGCGCAATTATCTTACATCTAGAAGACTCCAGAAGCCACGAGACCGAAGTGGAGGCGAAACGGGGCCAGACCCTGGGCGGCCGCCCAGTTGGTCAGGGCGCCCGCCCACCTCCTGAGTCCAATCAGGACTCTGCTTTGCGGGAGATCTCCACCGACCTAAAGGATGAATCTAAACCATACAATCTATGTCGGTTTGATCCAAGGGCCCATATTCACTTGAAGGGACTATAAAACCAGACCCCCTGGCCCCTAGAGGAGAGAGCCTCTCAACCCTAATTCATTGTTCCATCAAGGGAGAAGAAGCCTCTGATCAAGATTAGAGCGAGCACATCAATTAGATATCTAGATTAGCATAGCTACATAGGATTAGAACTAGAAGGAGTCAATCTTCGATTGGTTTCCGGATCTGTCAAGAGGATTCTTGGTAATTCTCTAATTGTGCTTCTAATTGCTTTCTAATTATCTTTGTTCTTCAATATTATGAATATGACTTTGTTCTACTTCAATATATTGCTTATGACTTTGCTCTACTTGCTTATATTCAAGATTATATTGTTCTTAGTTTATCATAGTTATGTACTTGGCTTAGTTAGATTGGATCTATATACATGCTTAGGATCGTATAGCGTTTATCCATCGGATCCATGGGTAAATGATAGATATTGTGTAGGCGTGGTGCTTATACCGTATTTATCTGCGATTGTACCCAATATGCCAGATCGTGGGGTGGTTCGTGATAGTGACAGCTTCATTGATTCTTATATAGTCCCCCTCTCGTGTATTGGGCTGGCAGAGCAACATTATTACAGGGGAGTGATTGCTATGTTTCTCATATTCCTTGCTAATATCATTATGCATGGGCGTAGTCTTGTCTCGCAATGATTGCTAAGTATGCTTGCACTAACTATGATATGCTAGACTATATAGTTGAGAATAACTTAGGGAATATTCTTGTAGTTCGTTCTAATACCATGCTAATGACTTTCTAGAGTATCGAATTGAGGTGCTTATCATATTTATTATGTGGCTAGATCAGATTAGTTATCTTTGTCACTATTATTATTTCATATATCTTTTATGTGACACTTATCCTTGTATGAAGAGTTAGATATAATGTTCTCAATTATACATGCAATGATAGATGCTCAATCTCATATTCTATTCTGTAATCATTAGTGATGATTGCTAATCCCTTCCCAGTGGTAAAAATATAAATAACGATACCTGGAATACTTCCCAGTTAAAATGCTACATCGGTATTAATCTGTGCGCTTGCAGGTCCAATTCATTATTTATTTAGAAGAGCAATTGCATATTTCAATACCGCGTCTCTTATATCATGCTGGGGATGACAACTTGGCTTAAGTGGTGTGAGGGATAGGTTTGGGATTTTTGGCACCGTTGCTAGATTTAGAACTTAGTCTACTTTTAGTAATGATGTTAAGAATACCCAATAGTGAATGCTCTAGAGAGGAGTGCAGACGAGGACCAGCACAGTGACAGTGCAGCTATGAGTGCTATGTTCACCTTGATGAAGACCTATGGGGGTCTGGAGAGTTGTTTGGGACGCTTGTCTGGGTCCCTTCTCACAGTTCAGGATGAAAAGCGTCAGCTGCAGCGTGGGTTTGACAATGAGGTTGAGAGGTTGCAGGCAGAGTTGGCCCGCATGACCCGAGAGAGAGATCCGGCGGTCCAGAAGAATAGTGAGCTGAGGCAGGACCTGCTTGCAGTGAGAGAGCAGAGGGACAGGGTGACTACTGCTCACAGGAACTGCGAGCGCATGCTAGTTCGTGTGCTTGGTCAGAGGAATGAAGCCTGGCACGAGGAGGACACCCTGAGAGCCCGACAGCTAGAGCTTGAGCAGCAGCTAGCCAATGCCAAGGAGTACAATGAGAACCTGCATGAGGAGATCCACCAGCTGCATAACCAGCTCCACCCTCACCACCTACCTGGAGCAGCCGAGTTAGACTCTGAGGATGAGATGGATGAGGGCCCAGAGATGGGGGCAGCTGCTAGTGGAGATGAGGACGAGGAGGGCTCTGGCATGGACAGCGACCATAGCTAGCAGATGCTAGGGCTCTAGAGCTAGTCCTTCTTCTTTTGATGTTGTTGTTGCATGGCATGTCTTGTAATCTTGGATCCAGGCTGTGTAAAACTTTATGTGATTACGCTAAAAGTCCAGTGTATGTATGCTGGCAATTTTGGGATGTATGCGGACCTCGTTGCTTGGATGTTAAGTAATTCGTTAGTGAAGTTGTGTGTGGATGATGAATTGTTGTGCCTCTGTTTATTGTGCAAATTTATTTTCCTCAGTAAATTCAGTACGGCATAATTCTACATATGTCTACCATTGATGGCAACTCCTAACGACTGCTTATCATTGACGTATGCAGATGGTGCAAACACGTGGCGGGGGTAACAGCAACCCCGGACTTGGAGCAGGTACTTCTGGAGGTGGGGCTCAATAGAATGAGGACAGAGCACCATCACCACCACCACCCCCTCCTCCGTACACTGCGACGTGTTTTTCGTGCAGTTTCTGGGGAGCCAACGCAACATGGAACAGATGCAGCGCAACATGGAAGAAGCCCTGCGCAATATCGCTGACAATACTCGCCGTGGGGATAACCATGGCGGTTGTGAAGCCAATCAGTACAGCTATTTCAAGGACTTCATGGATACCAAACCACCAGTCTTTAAGGAGGCCTTAGAACCGCTCGAGGCAGATGAGTGGATCAACACCATGGAGTAAAAGTTCCATCTTCTTCGGATGACTGAAGAACTTAAGGCTGAGTATGCAGCGCATCAGTTGCAGGGACCTGCTGGGATTTGGTGGTCCCATCATCGTACCACCTACCCAGAAGGGACCCCAATCACCTGGAACCGCTTCACCACCGCTTTTCGGGGAAATTACATTCCTCCGGGTGTGGTGGAAATGTAGGTTGGGGAGTTCATGAGGCTATCTCAGGGAACGAAGTCTATGAAGTAGTATCTACACGCCTTCAATAATCTTGCTCGTTACGCCCCCGAGTTTGTGAACACGGAGGCCAAGAAAATCGCTAGTTTCCAAAGAGGCTTGAGCCTGAAGATGCTGAAGACCATGGGTATTGGAACCCGGGCTACCTTCAATGCTTACATCAGCGACTGTCTGACCCAGAAAACAATAACGACAACTACAGTGCATCCAAGTCTCATAAGAGGGCTTTTGAAGCTGGGTCATCTCAGTCTAGGGCACCAGTGGCGGGGCGACAGCCGTATCGTCCTCCTGCCCCAGGTGCTAGGTTCCGGCCACCGCAGAGAAGGAACACCGGGCATCCAATGCAGCAGAAGCCGTACAAGGTGACAATAGCTCCTACCAAGCCAAAGCAGTTTAGGCTGCGGCACCTGCCGCCAACAACATGACCAAGGGGCCATGCTAAAACTGCCACAAGATGGGGCACTTTGCTAAGGAATGTCCCTACCCCAAGAGGCAGCACACGACCTACCCAGCTCGAGTGCACCACACCTCGATATAGGAGATCCCGGAAGGAGAACGAGTTACAGCTGGTATGTTTCCTGTCAACCAACATCGTGCAGATGTTTTGTTTGATTCTGGATCATCGCATTCATTCATGAGCCAAGCATTTGCACAAAAGCATGACCAAACAGTTACAGATCTGGGTTATGGTTATCGTATCAGCTCAGCAGGGGCAGATGAGTTGACAAATAGAGTGGTCCGAGGGGCAACCCTGGATATAAGTGACCGAGTGTTTCGAGTAAATCTGGTAGTCATGCCTGGATTAGTTTTGGATGTTATCATGGTCATGAACTGGATGAAAGAGTGGGATGTTGTCATAGATACTGGGAAGAGGGTGTTATCGCTCAGAGAACCTCAGGGCAGTGGATCTTTCCAAGCACCTCTGCCCCATCGCCTTGACTTTGCTAGCATCTCTTGTGCTACACACGTAGTTCCACTACCACAGATCCCCATAGTCTGTGAGTTCCCTGATGTTTTCCCTGAGGAATTACCAGGACTTCCCCTAGATAGGGAAGTAGAGTTTGCAATAGAGTTGATACCAGGTACAACACCGATATCTAGAAGGCCGTACCGGATGCCGCCAAACGAACTCGCTGGGTTGAAGAATCAACTAAAGGAATTGTTAGACAAAGGGTTCATCCGGCCAAGTTCATCGGAATGGGGTTGTCCGGCGTTGTTTGTGAAAAAGAAGGATCAATCGTTGCGCATGTGCGTGGACTATCGTCCACTCAATGCGGTGACAATCAAGAATAAGTATCCACTGCCAAGGATTGATATTTTGTTTGATCAGTTGTCCAAGGAAAAAGTATTTTCCAAGATAGATTTGAGGTCTGGGTATCACCAAATCAAGATCTGTCCGCAAGATATCCCGAAGAATGCTTTTCCACCAGATATGGGTTGTATGAGTATCTTGTCATGTCCTTTGGGTTGACAAATGCTCCTGCATACTTCATGTATCTAATGAATTCGGTCTTTATGCCAGAATTAGATAAGTTTGTTGTGGTGTTTGTCGATGATATTTTGGTTTATTCAGAAAATGAACAAGATCACGCCGAGCATTTGAGAATCGTGCTACCACGACTGCGAGAGCTTCAGTTATATGCAAAGTTCAGCAAGTGTGAGTTCTGGTTGAAGAAAGTTCCTTTCCTGGGGCACATTCTGTCTGAAGAAGGGATTGCTGTGGATCTGTCAAAGGTACAGGAAGTCATGGACTGGAAGGCACCAACTTCTGTCTCGGAAGTTCGAAGCTTTCTTGGCCTAGCCGGGTATTACCGCCGTTTCATACCTGACTTCTCCAAGATTGCTAAGCCAATGACCAATTTGCTACAAAAAGATCATAAGTTTGTCTCGACGGAAGGGTGTGAGCTAGCCTTCCGCACCTTGCGAAAGTTGTTAACCACCACTCCCGTTCTAGCGCAACCCAATATCGGGAAGTCTTTTGATGTGTTTTGCGACGCATTGAAAAGTGGCTTAGGATGTGTGCTGATGCAAGACGGTAGAGTAATAGCTTACGCTTCACGACAGTTGAGAAAGCACGAAGTCAACTACCCAACTCACGACCTCGAGTTAGCAGCAGTGGTGCATGCCTTGAAGATCTGGAGGCACTACTTGCTGGGAAACAAGTGTCATATCTACACAGATCATAAAAGTTTGAAATATATTTTCACTCAGTCCGAGCCGAATATGAGGCAACGAAGATGGTTAGAGGTGATCAAGGACTACGATCTGGACGTCCACTATCATCCAGGCAAAGCTAATGTGGTAGCAGACACTTTGAGTCGCAAACCGCACTATCAAGTGGTTCAGCCGTTGTTTGAAGATGGGTTCAATCTCATGCATCCCGAAGTATTATGTCACATACAGCTCAGTTGTTCACTTGAAAGTCAAGTCATCGAAGGTCAGAAAGCAGATAAGGGTATTTTCCACATCAAAAAAAAGATCAAAAATGACCCAAGGACTCAGTTCAGAGTTGATGAAAGAGGGGTATTGTGGTTTCAGCACCGGCTGGTAGTTTCAAAGAATCGAGAACTAAAGAATCGCATCATGGATGAAGCACATCTCTCCAAGGTTTCTATTCATCCTGGCAGTGGTAAGATGTATCAAGACCTGAGGTCTCACTTTTGGTGGACTAAAATAAAGAAAGAAATAGCCGTATATGTGGCCCATTGTGACACGTGTTGCAGAGTCAAGGCTATACATATGAAACCTGCAAGTCTGCTGCAACCATTGTCAGTTCTAGAGTGGAAGTGGGAAGAGGTCAGCATGGACTTTATTATAGGTTTGCCAACAACACGAAAGGGGAATGACTCGATTTGGGTAATCATAGATCGATTGACCAAGTCGGCTCATTTCGTTCCAGTTAAGAACACATACAGACCTCCCGAGTATGCCGATATATATATAGCTGAGATCTTCAAGTTACATGGCATTCCCAAGACCATCATATCAGATAGAGGACCACAGTTCACTGCTCATTTCTAGGAGCGAATGCATAAGAGTTTGGGGACTAGTCTGATAAGAAGCACAGCGTATCATCCCCAAACCTCGGGTCAAATGAAAAGACTCAATCAAGTACTAGAAGATATACTGAGGGCTTGTGTGTTATCGTCCAAGGGATCATGGGAATCGTGGTTGCCTTTGGCTGAGTTCTCATACAATAATAGCTATTAAGAGAGTATCAAGACGACCCCGTTCGAAGCTTTGTATGGTCGAAGATGCAGGACTCCGTTAAACTGGGTTGAACCTGGTGAAAGGAGATACTATGGTATCGACCTCGTGAACGAGACTGAGAAAAAGGTGCAAATCATACAGCAGCATATGAAAGTGGCACAATCGCGACAAAAGAGTTATGCTGATAAGAGAAGAAGGCCACTCGAATTCAATATAGGTGACTATGTTTACCTCGAGGTTACGCCAATAAAGAAAGTTCAGCGTTTCCGAGTTCGAAGCAAGCTTGCACCCTGATATGTGGGACCGTACCAGATACTAGAAAGAAAAGGCCTCGTGGCCTGCAAGATTCAGTTACCTGAAGAGTTGAGTTCAATAAAGGCAGACTTAGAATATAAAGAGCAGGCAGTGGGTATCGTGGATGCCAAGGAGCGGGTAACCCGAAACAGAGTTGTCAAAACATATAAGGTGGTGTGGAGTTATCATGATGATAGGGATGCCACGTGGGAAACCGAGGATTACCTAAAAACAGTTTACCCAAAATTTCATAAGAAATGGTTAGTAACCCAAATTTCGGGACGAGATTTCCCTAAGGGGGGAAGGGCTGTAACACCCTAGGTGTTAAGCATGCACTTAGTCTCATAAAACATTCATAAGCATTCTCATCAAGCATGGCATAAGCATCACATCCCATGAGCACAAAAATAATTCAAGTGTGATTTTATGTGCTTTATTTTAGGTGAATTAAATATGTTAAAAATATTATGCTTGCTTCTAAAAATTGTGAAATATTCAAATTAGGTTGAAATATGTGTTAAAAGAATTAAGAGTAATTTTGTGAAATTTTTTTTGGAGCCATAGGATTTGAGAAATGGAATTTATACAAAAATCCCTAAAATGAATTTATTTAAAAACCTAGAACTAGTTTTAATCTGTAGATCAAATTCTATTTGGAATTTGGATTTGCTTATTAAAACAATGTTGTAGGGAATTTTATGGGGAGGAATTCTTCTTTTTATCCCAGCCCCTGAAAAGTTTTGTAAAAGCTTCAAAAGTCTCATTTAAACTTTTTGGAGAAAAGGAATTCAAAAAAAGGAAAAGGGGACAGGCGCTGCTGGGCCGACCCGCCTCCCTTTTGGCCCAGCAAAGCCGCGCGGCCCAGCTCCCCCTCCCCCTCTCTCCTGCGCGTGGCACCCGCCTTCGTCCACCCGACGCCGGCCACGCGGCGGCCGTACGTCGTCGTCGTGGACGCGCCGCGGCCGACCGGCTATAAGCTGGTCGGGACGCCGCCTCGCGCCCCCAGGCTCCACTCTGTCGCCCCGCTCCTCTCTCCTTCTTCTTCCTCCGCTCGCGAGCGCTGCAGCCATAGCAGCTCCGCCGCAGCGCCATCGCCGGAGAAGCTCCGCTGCCCACCGCCGGCCACGCCAGTGCCCCAACCTCAGCGCTAAGACCACCATCGCACTCGTCTTCTCCGCGGTAAGCCTCTGCGAACGCTCTACCGAGGTGAGAGACTGCCGTGCGCCGTGAATCGCTCGTCGGAGTTGCTCCGACCTCGCCAGAGAGCTCCGCCGCGTCGGATCCCGCTAGTTCCTACCTCTTTTTGCTCGCTTTTGGGCGCATTAGGTCTGTAGTTCGATGAAGAAGCTCCAAAGAGCACTCACGCGTGTTCTACCGCCCCGGAGCAGCCTGGCCACGGCGAGCAGCGCCGCCGTGCCACCATGCATGCTCGCGAGGGTGCTCCGGTCATCCTCAGGTCGATCCAAGCGCCTCGCTGCGGGGAGCACGCTGGTGCTTACCCTGTGGCCGGAGACCTCGCCGTCGGCGAGAGCCGGCCGGCCGGAGTGCTGCATGGCTGACCCGTGGGGGCCACGACCCCTATGTCCCGCCAGTCAGCACCTCTGCGGGTGTGGATCTGGGTAGATCTAGCGTTTTCCGTTGGTTTTTCTTAAATAAAGTTTTTTCAGAATTTGTTTAAATCTTGTAAATTTCATAACTTGAGTTCTACAGCTCCAAAATTGGTGAAATAAGTTTTGATGAACTCTATAATTCCAGATCTATAGCTTGGTGTGGTTGCATGTCATGTTTGGACAACTTTTCTGTATATATATTTAATCCATGTTTTTGCTGAATTTGGAAAATACATAGTAATTAAAATATTGCTCAGAAAAATATGAAACTTGTTTTGTTGGCTCTGCATGGGTGATTAGGCTCTGGGAAAAATATGTTACACATTATTTGCTGTATGAATTATTTTATGATGATTTAAATGCTTGCATGGCAGTGGTTTATGATTTTTAATAAATAATTGGATCATGCAATTAATCTGGAAATTTTTGTGGGTATTTCTTATGTTAACAAGTTAATTATAAAAATGTGAAATCTGCTGTTTGACACTTATACCATAGTAGGGTATTTATACTTGATTATATGGTTTGATCTTGTGATTTTTTGTAGCTCAAAATAAATGTCCAAATATTATGAGAAATTTATGGTAGACTCTATGGTTGACTAGTGATCTGCTATAATTTTTGTGGAATTTATGGATAAGCCGAAATATATGCTATTTTGTAGGCCTAGAGGTGGATAAATAAATCATGAATTTGTTATACATAGATTAAATGAAGTAAAATGATGGTTGGTGTATCTTTGAAGCATCATGTGAGTTTGCTGGATAACCATGAATACAATTTGTAGAAGAGGATGCAATAGATGCTTAATTCAATTGCATGTTCTTGGATGATGTTGACTACCTTGTTGAAATGACCACCTATATCATCTATGCACTATGTCATAGTCATCTGTTACCCACTTGCATAAGCATTGCACCCCGGGCATCTCGCACTCCACTCATGAGCACATATGCATCATACAGGCTCGCAGGAGAACGAGGTGGGACCCGCGGAGCAAGAGGAGACCCAGGAGCAGGAACCTCTGGTTGGACCGGAGCCTGGAGAAGAGCTGCAGGAGTGCCCGGATCACAAGCCGAGCACGTTTCAGAAAGGCAAGCCCCGGAGCATTCTAAGTCTCCCTATTTCTCGCTAACATAAATGATATATTAGGCTTTTTTTACTATGTTGCATTTAAGTGATAGGAATTGCTTGATACCGTTGATGCATATGTACTCCTTGATATCACCACTTGTTTACCTACCTTGTCATAGATAGGAACGGAATCTACGCTTAGCTTGCTGAGTCCGGTAGAAGTCAGGTGATTTCCTGTCACCTGCGAGATATAGGTGGATACCTACTTAATTAGTGGTGATTGCTTTGGGAAAGGACAACCAAGTGTGTTAAGGAATTTGAGACCGGGCAGAGTCTTATGGTGGGTTGATCATAGTGCCCCTGCCTATGTCGATTAAGGACCGATCGTTGACGGCCCTCTTGTCATATTGAACGCATGCCCCACACTTAGCTGGAAGGTTAAGTCGTTCCGACCGCGAAGCCTGAACACTATCCGGGCCGGGAGTCGAGCCGCCATACGCTGTATTGGTGATGGTTGAGGAGAACGACGAGGGCGCGGTGCGCAACCTTGGTATACCTTGGATACCTCGGTCGCCGGAATGGTCCTCGGGTACTGGCGGTGCCTGCCGAACCCGCGAATTGGTCCTGGATAGTGTAACACGATGATCTGTAGCTCACTTGATCACTGAGTGTGGTTTGTGTGGGGAATAACTCGCCAGCTGGTTAGAAATCGATTCGAATCGCCATCGCTCCTGGATAGTGAGCACTTGACATGAGCTTCGTCCTCGTAGTAAGGACTATGGAACACTTGGGTTAAAAAGATAACTGATTTATGAATGATATGATGAGGTACCATCAAAATACTACCTTTGGTTACAATAGTACAGGTGCAAACCTAGAAAATGGGTAATGATAATATCAAACTTGAGCTAATTAAAAGAAGAAAGGTTTTCTTTAGGCTATGATTAGTGGAACAATGCTTTTATGCAAAAAAAGTCTTAGCTACTCCCTCATACAGCCTTCATGATCCTTGAGGAGTCTTTATTTTTGGTTTATGACGGGTAAGTCTAGCTTAGTACATTCTCGTACTCAGGGTTTTATTCCCATGTTGTTTTGCAGATGGTCAAATGTATTATGGATATTGCATCCTTTGCTTGTACCCAGCAATGGGCGAGGACTAGACCAAGGGCGATGGTCACTCTAGCTTCTCTTGTGCTTTTGTGGGAATGACCGAACTATGGCACTGTATCAAACTAAATGTGTGTGTTACTTTCAAACTATGAAGCTTCTGCTACTTGAGAATTTGGTTTGTAATAATTTTTAAGTACTCCGATGTGTTTGTTAAATGTTATGAACTGGATGTAATTGTGAATGGTGACCGCTAAACTAATTACGATCTTGGCTGTATGTGCGATATGTGGTTTGAAATCCTTTGAGATTTCACGGACTACCGGAATTATATGGGCTTAAGCTCGATGGTTTGACTGTGCAAATGGTCACTATTAGGCTTAATCTCTTATAATTTGGATGGTTCTGTTACATGTTTCACCAAAGTCAAGACCTTCAACATGAGTATAGCCTTGTGCTACCGATCTTGCTTTGTTTCTTACAACTATCCCATCTTGATCTTGCTTGTTGTGAAAAACCCATCTAGTACCAATGACATTGTGATCACTTGGCCTCTCAATTAATTCCCATACTTGATTTCTTTTGAAGTTGTTGAGCTCTTCATGCATAGCATTAACCTAATCAACATCTCTCAAAGCTTCATCTATCTTCTTTGGCTCAATGTGAGACACAAAAGAGAAATGCTCACAAAATGATGCTAATCTTGATCTAGTTTGCACTCCTCTTTGAATGTCACCTATGATATGATCTAATGGATGATCTCTTGCAATATTTGTTGGTTGGAGTATTTGCACTTGATTGCTTGCACTTGATTGATCATGAAATGATGTACTAGCTTGTTGATCTTGCACTTGTGTACCACTTGTACTAGCTTGATTTTTATCATGAGAAACACTAGCTTGCACATTAGAGGTAGGAAGCACTTGATCTTTGTCATCTTCAACATCAATCAATTCTCTAGGCCTTAAATCACCAATATCCATATATTTCATTGCATTGGCCAATTGAGTGCCTCTCACATCATCTAGATTCTCATCTTCTTCTTGAGAGTCATTGGTTTCATCAAACTCAACATCATGCACCTCTTCAAGAGTACCACTAGCCAAATTCCAAACTCTATAAGCTTTGCTAGTAGTGGAGTAACCAAGCAAGAAGCCATCATCACATTTCTTTTCAAATTTGCTCAATCTAGTGCCTTTTCTTTGGATTAGTGTTGCCAACTTGTTTTTTGGCTTGACATACACTACAAAGCTTGTCTTTCTCAAATGTGACATGTTTTAAGCCTCTAACAAGATCATGTTTGGCTAACTTGTTCAATTGTTTTATTCGAATATGACCAAGCCTTCAATGCCATAACCAACCCATACTAGATTTAGTGAGAAAGCATGTTGATAATTCAGCTTCCCTAGTATTGAAATCAACCAAGTATAGATTCTCATATCTAAAGCCTTTGAAGATCAAGTTCGAGCCATCTACACTTATGATCTCTACATCATCAACTCCAAATATGCATTTGAAACCAAGATCACAAAGTTTAGCTATGGATAGTAAGTTGAAATTCAAACTCTCTCTACTAGTAGTGCATTGGAAATGCTCAAGTAATTGGATATAGCAATTTTACCGAGCCCTTTGAGCTTGCCTTTGCCATTGTCACCAAATGTGATACTATCAACACCATTGTCATCATTTAGATTGATTGAATTGAACATTCTTGAATCACCGGTCAAGTGTTTTGTGCACCCACTATCAAGCACCCAATGCCTTCCTCTGGCTTTATAGTTTACCTACAAAACAAATCAATGTTTCTTTAGTACCCTTACTTGTTTGGGTCCTTGGAGGTTAGTGACTAAGCTCTTTGGTACCCAAATGGCCTTCTTCTTTGAACCCACAATTGGTGTACCAACAAACTTAGCATGCACACAATTCTCAACCTTGGTAAGCACATAACAAGAATCAAAAGGAATATGTAACGTCCCGCCTCCATGAGGCCAAGCCCGCTTACATCTGGTAGCTTTTCTAGGATATAGTCAGTCCCCACACACCAATACTAGTCTTTTCTGTACACTTTGTCCTCACTCGCGCGCACCTAGGAAGTACTTCCTGGTCGGTCACCCATCCCTAAATTTCTCCAGGCCAAGCACGTTTAACTTTAGAGTTCTTTGGAGATGGGCTTCCGGAAAAGAAGTTGGAACTGGTTGGTATGAGTCTTCTATTAATCCTATTAAGCCCTGGGCCGGGTGTTACAGAATATAAGGTACATTAGCATTTTTCTTGTTCTTGTTCTTGTTCTTGTTCATTTTATTGCAATTAAGCTCTAGGTGCCCAACTTGCTAGCATTTGTTGCAATACTGACCATTGCTCTTCACAAAGCTAGGCTTGTGAGTTGCAAAGGCCACCTTGCCTTTCTTGGGGGTATAGCCTAATCCCTCTTTGTTGAGAGAAAACCTTTGGCTACCCAAGCACTTTAGCAAGCGGGCCTCACCACCATAGGCTTTGCCTAGGGTGTGAGTGAGCTCATCCACCTCTCTCTTGAGAGTCTCATTCTCAACCTTTAGTGATGTATCACAAGTGATACCGACACTAAAAGTAGAGGTAGAGTTGGTTGTGGTGGATGAAGACCTACAAGAAGAGTTAATGGCAACAATAATAGATGAGTTGACTGATTCTTTAATTAAGTCAGATGTTGTGCCCACATCACATGATACAACAACCTTTTCCTTGATCTCTTCTAGCAACAAGGAGTGAGCTTTTTCAAGCTTGGTGTGAGCCTTGCCAAGCTTCTTATGGGCATCCAGTAGCTTCTCGTGAGTAGCATTGAGCTCATCAAAGGATTGCTCAAGTGCTTTTAACTTTTTGGCCAATTCTTTGCACTTCTTGTTTTTAGAATGAATAAGTGAATCGGCTTTCTCTAACATATCCATGAGTTGTTCATTAGTGAATTCATTTTCATCATCACTATCACTATCAAGTTTATGTTCACTTTCACTTTCACTGTTATCATATCGTACCTTGTGGACCTTGGCCATGAAGCATGAAGGAGTGTCGAAGAGTGATGGCTTGTTGTTGATAGCAATACTAGCAAGCGCTTTCTTCTTGGTGCCTTGTCATCATCACTTGAATCATCATCCGAAGAAGCATCACTATCCCATGTCACAATATAGGATCCACCCTTCTTCTTCTTCTTAAAGACCATCTTTTTCTCTTTCTTTTCTTTCTTGTCCTTCTTGTTCTTCTTCTCATGCTCGTCATTGTCACTATTGTAAGGATAATCCACCACAATGTGATCGGGGCTCTTGCACTTGTAGCATAGCCTCACATACTCTTTGTTCTTGAAATGATCTCTTCTCTTTCTTGTGTGATAGCCCTTCTTATTCATCATCTTCCCAAATTTGCGGACAAAGAGTGCTAGTGCTTCATCATCACTATCATTATTGGAGCACTCCTTATCACATGATTCTTTCTTCTTGGCCTTGCCCTTGTTCTAGCTCTTGGATGAAGAGCTAGCTTTGAATGCTACGCTTTTCTTCTTCTTATCATCATCATTGTTCTTCATTAACTCATCATCATTGTTATTGTATTGATCCTCGGTCCTGATGTCTCCAAGTACCTAATTGGGAGATACATTCTTCACACCGACTCTAAAGATGATTGTTCTCAATGTCTTGAACCTCTTGGGAAAGTACATCAAGAACTTGTGAATGAAGTCTTCATCCTTCACTTTCTCACCAAGGCCCTTGAGATCGTTGATGATGACTTGGAGCCTATAGAACATCTCTGGCATCCTTAGCATATAGAACATATCCGGCATCCTTAGCATGAGCGGATGAGGTTGATGGCATCGCCGACAGCGGTCGGCCAGTAGAAACCTTGCCAGAAGGTGTTTCAAATGAGAGTCCTTGGAGCTACGTGGTGGCCGCAAGCCCCTGAGTGTATGTGCTTGAGGAGCATCCTTCCTTCCTCGATGGTGATGCATCGTTGAAGAATCCCTATTGGGCTTCGACGATACAACTCCTTGTTGTTGCCATAGATGACTATTTACGGTCGATAACATCTACTTTTATTAGAACTTTAGACCCAAAGGAAAACATTAAAACACACTAGTCTAGGATTTAAACTAACAATTTCCACAAGTTTTGCATATTTTGTATTTTCTAGGGTCTATTTCCAGAAAAGCTGAAAAGAGGTATTCAAGTGCAAAATAAACACGAAACTTATCTGCCATGAAAAGATTAAGAATGGTACATGAGAAGACTCTAGAAGACACCCAAAGAGCCGGGGGGTTAGAGGCTGCCAGGTGGGGCTGACCGGCCCCACCCTAGCGCCGGCCGGTGCCCCAATGTTACGGTTTCGGCCCCCCTTCTGGAAGCTTCCGCCCACTACTAACTTTTATCCATATTGCAACCATGTTTTGGCGCAACGGCAAGGTTTTGGTTGCAAAAGGGGTGGTCTCACAACCATTTTAAGTTTTGGTTGCGATAGACAGCAATATTGCCACCAAAATTGTCTCGTTGCAAAAAGTGTTAAGATCATTGCGATAGGGAATTGCTATCGCAACGAAATGCCGAATGGTTGCAAGATGTTGTCCCTATTGCCACAAAGTAACTGGTATTGCAGTGAGTTAAATTGACGCTGCAATAGTAGATTGATATTGCAACAATTTTAATTTCTGGTTGCAAGACTAGGCCTATATTGCCATGGTGAGCTTGGCATTGCGGATATATGTATGGGCGTTGCAATACTAAAATGATATTGCAACACTTCCATCTTTTAGTTGCAAGAATTTTATACAATTACCACGATTTAAATTGTGTTGCAGGGAGTTTTATTAGCGTTGCTTTATTTATGATTTGATCATACAATGTCTACATAATTGAAATCTTCTTCAAGTCACCTCCCTCCTTCAAGATCAACGGTCCATAATGTTGGGTATTCTTAACATCATTACCAAAAGTAGACTTAGTTTTCTAATTCTAGTAACGGTGCCAAAAATGCCAAACCTATCCCTCACACCACTTAAGCCAAGTTGTCATCCCCAACATGACATGAGAGACACGGTATTGAAATATGCAATTGCTCTTCTAAATAAATAATGAATGAGATCTGCAAGCGCACAGATTAATACTGAAGCAGCATTTTAACCGGGAAGTATTTCAGGTATCGTTATTTATATTTTTACCACTGGGAAGGGATTAGGAATCATCAACATTGATTACAGAATAGAATATGAGATTGAGTATCTATCATTGCATGTATAATTGAGAACATTTATCTAACTCTTTCATACAGGGATAAGAGTCACATAAAACATATATGAAATAATGAATAGTGACAAAGATAATTAGTGTGATCTAGCCACATAATAAATATGATAAGCACCTCAATTAGATACTCTAGAAAGTCATTAGCATGGAATTAGAATGAACTACAAGAATATTTCCTAAGTTATTCTAAACTATATAGTCTAGCATTATCATAATTAGTGCAAGCATACTTAGCAATCATTGCGAGACAAGACTACGCCCATGCATAGTGATATGAGCAAGGTAAATGAGAAACATAGCAATCACTCCCCTGTAATAATATTGCTCTGCCATCCCAATACACGAGAGGGGGACTATATAAGAATCAATGAAGTTGTCACTATCACGAACTACCCCACGATCTGGCATATTGGGTACAATCGCAGATAAATACGGTATAAGCACCACGCCAACACAATATCTATCATTTACCTATGGATCCGATGGATAAATGCTATATGATCCTAAGCATGTATATACATCCAATCTAACTAAGCCAAGTACATACCTATGATAAACTAAGAACAATATAATCTTGAATATAAGCAAGTAGAGCAAAGTCATAAACAATATATTGAAGTAGAACAAAGTCATATTCATAATATTGAAGAACAAAGATAATTAGAAAGCAATTAGAAGCACAATTAGAGAATTACCAAGAATCCTCTTGACAGATCCGGAAACCAATCGAAGATTGACTCCTTCTAGTTCTAATCCTATGTAGCTATGCTAATCTAGATGTCTAATTGATGTGGTGGCTCTAATCTTGATCAGAGGCTTCTTCTCCCTTGAGAATAATGAATTAGGGTTGAGAGGCTCTCTCCTCCGGGGCCAGGGGGTCTGGTTTTATAGTCCCTTCAAGTGAATATGGGCCGTTGGATCAAACTGACATTGATTGAACGGTTATCCTTGATCCTTTAGGTCGGTGGAGATCTCCCACGAAGCAGAGTCCTGATTGAACTCTCAGAGGGGGCGGGCGCCCAGGGCAGGTGGGCGGGCGCCCTGCCTCTGGCCCCGTTTCGCCTCCGCTTCGGTCTCGTGGCTTTTGGAGTCTTCTAGATGTAAGATAATTGCGCGGCACGTTAATATCTCTATGTAATCCCGACGTGTGGGCCTTTCTTCCGTATTTCCTGATAACCCCCTGCAGAAATAGACAAACACCAAAACTCGTGGAATTCTGTCAGATAAAACCCTAAGTCTAGATGTTGATTTCATTTGGATCCTTTTCTTTATTTATTTGATAATTAAATTTGATACTTAAGGACCGTCAACAAACTCCCCCAAGCTTACCTCTTGCTCGTCCCTGAGCAAGGATAGACTCAGCTATGGATCATAAGTTGTTGCAATATCTTTAAAAATTGACGGTACACATGCTTTTTTAAATAAGATCTCATCTTTGAGTTAGAGTAAACTGTCAAGACTTAAAACAAACTTACTTTACCTTCACCATGGGACTTGTAACCGTCACTTCTATCTTGAGTAGTTAAAA
Source organism: Sorghum bicolor (assembly GCF_000003195.3). NCBI lineage: Eukaryota > Viridiplantae > Streptophyta > Magnoliopsida > Poales > Poaceae > Sorghum > Sorghum bicolor. The sequence goes on from NC_012879.2 coordinate 26,859,459, forward strand.
GATAAAACAGTCTAGTCAAGTGCCATGTCTCTTATTCTTGATCAGCTATAGCTCTGAAGTTTTTGCAGATTTTCAAATAAAACTCAGAGATTCCTTGTATGACTCTCTTAGATCTCTCTTTTGTGGTATTTCTGGATCCTTACCAAGGCAGTGATGGTATATGCCTTCTCTCAAGATATGTAGTATTTGTAGTATAAGGCATAGTGACATTGCCTTCTCTATCACCCTACTCTAATAAGGCTTTTACATCTAGAGCTCATAGGTGGGAGATAAAATATACATACTTATAAGACATTTATTGTATAGTCAAACCATGGATCCAAAGAAACAAATCAATAAGTCAAATCAAGATGTGCATGTGTGGCGAATGAATGGTGTATGGTGGTAATGGTGATATAATGGTGGAAGTCTAATTCTACTTTTGCTCTTTTGAGGGGATATATACCTTTCTTGCTTTTTGAAACTTTATGAGGAGAATGAGATGCTCTTCTCTTTTTTTTCTTTTCTCTCAGGTGGGTATCTTGTACCCCTAATTCTACTGTCGGACACTTGTCCATTTTTACCTCTCGTCTCACTTTTTCTTTTCTTCGAGGTTCCGGGCACTTGCCCCTTTTTATTTCCTCGTATCTCTTTTTTTTAGAGCACTCATCTCTTGAGATAATATAGCAAGTGGTAGTAACAAGATAACTTGAGCATTTATTTCATAAGGAAAAACAAAAATATTTTTGGCTATTCTCTCCCGGATTAGGAGTAGAATATTTTTGGGTGATTCTGGAGATAGAAATGAGTAGATATATGTGGATGGTACTTCTAGAGTAGAAGTAGCATATATGAGTGAACGTGCAAGTGAATCTTGATTTAACCACATGACAAGCTCCTAAGGGTCTACACAGCTTGACCACACTCAATGCTCATAAGCAGTAAATAATAAATGTGTGGCTCAAAGTCTAGCAAGCATGTATATATGGCTGTGGTAGGAATTTAAACTCTCATCATACAGGAACTCATCATGTAATATTTTAAAGATTTTCAAAGATAAAATTCTCCAGAATTCTAGCATCTCTAGGAACAGATAAACAACAGCTCAACCTTCCCATATCGTATCCGTTAACAACTTAGACTTCAAATCAAGTTTTCATCCCACAAGTTTAGGTCTAGAGCAAGCTTTAAATCATAACAGTTATATCTAAACTTGAGAGAGAACTTAAAATGTGCAAATTAGGCAGAGCAACTATTCATCATATCCATGCTTGAGTTTTATTTAGATACAGATTAGCATAGCCACTTTCTTTATTTATTAAACACACTAAGCAAAAGATATATATATAAGCATAAAATCTTTATTTGGTTTTTCATAGTTATGTATATTTAAATTCTAAAATAATATAAGTATAAAGATAGATAGATAGAAATACTTATCGAGATAAATGGGGGTGCTCTCCCCCAAGCTGAATTTTGACGTAATTTCTCTTGATGTAGCTAGCAGGTGACAGAGGTGTATTTGAAAGTCAGCAGCATTCTGACAGCGATTAGAATGTCCTCCGTCTGCTAGTCTTCTTGATTCTTAAATTCTGTGGAGCTCAAATAGACAACAAAGCTTGTGGAACTGATTAAGTGTTAGCATAAATATCTAGCCTTTATCCTGTTGAGACTCCTTAATAATTATTACTCTCTATTCTTTTATATTTTCGTTTTATAAAACAGAAAAGAAATTTTTATTTTATTTTTATGCCACCACAGTGAATGTACTTATGGGTTTTATAAAACAGTGAATGTACTCACATGGGGCTTACTGTTTTTCATATTTTTATTTTATTTTTAAGATAGTATGAACATAATTAACTAAGTAAACTAGTTGAAATAATTGAAAGGGAAAGAATAACTACCAAGTTTACCTCTTGGCAAGGCGTTCGGTGTTTTTTTAAGTCCTCCGAACAGGACTCTCCTCTTTCTCAATTGTCCTGGGATTCGTTGGGTGGCAGAGTCGGTACTTCCGGCGGCGCCTCCTCTTCATGTATAGTTATCTTCTCTTTCCATACCTGACTCGGTGCTACGGTCTCCTCTGGATAATTCTGTTTAAACTCTACGTCTTCTGACCTTATCACTTCTCCTTCATAGTCTGTCCATCCGTCCTTGATGATTTGCCTCCTCTGGTTGCGGTTGCGTTGTTTTCTTACCTGCTTAGATTCTTCAACGATATAGTTAGGGTCAGTAAAATAACGGCGTACCTTCTCTGAGGGGAAGTGCATATGGACTTCTCCGGTTCCAATGTAGATAATTGCTTTAACGGTGCTGAGGAACGGTCTCCCAAGGATGATGGGTGGATCATACTCGTCTTCTCCCATGTCAATAACCTGAAAGTCTGTGTAGACAAAATGATCGTCTATTTTGACTGGGACATCAGTTACTATTCCTTTAACTTCTTGAAACGTCCAATCTGCCATCTGGAGCTGAATGTATGTTGGTTTCAGGGGCATGGTTCCGAACAAGAGCCGATAGGTGACTGCGGCCATTATGTTGACGCCCGATCCGGTGTCGCAAAATGTCTTGTAGAAGCTGTATCCATTTATGGAGCAAAAGATGTTTGGCATTCCTGGGTCATCCTTCTTGGTCAAAAATGGTGACTTAAGTTGGTGATCTTGGCCTCCATGAACTACAGTGACCATCTTAGCTGACTCGGTCCATACTTGCTTGTTCCTGTTCCTCCTGTTGGTCCTCTTCCTTGATTCACGTCTGGATTGATCTGGAATTTGTGTAGTCTTGTTCTTGAAGAAAAATGTTTCCTTCCTCCCTTTGATGTAGAAACTGATCTTGGCAGCATTGGTGTGGATGATAGCTCCTGTGGTGTTCAGGAATGGCCTCCCTAAGATGATGGGTGCTCTCTCATCGTTACCGGTCTCTACCACTACGAATTCTGCTGGGGCATACAAGGTACCAACTCGTACGCAAAGGTTCTTCAATATTCCCTTTGGAAAAGTTATCGTTTGATCTGCAAACTGCAAACACATGGTTGTCTCTAATAAAGGATATGTAAAGAATTTTTCATAGAGTACCCTGGGTATAATGTTGACGCTAGAGCCAAAGTCGCAGAGTGCTTCTGGGATGTCCACCATGCCGATGGAGATCGGGATGACGGGGCATCCTGGATCGCCTCTCTTGACCGGCAGAAGGTCAGTAGAGAATTCAGTGATGGGGTTACTCCAATTACCTGCATCAAACATGTCTACAAGATTTGCAGATTCTAATCCTTCCAGTTGTAATGGTATATCGGGGTTAGTAGCAGGAACAGCAGCAGTGTCACACCCGGATGTAAAAGAGCATTCGGGTGTCAAATCACATGTGCGCCAGGATCTCAAATTCACACACATGGATCGACATCATCAATGGTACAAAACACAGTGTTCAAACGAATTACATAAATGAGAGTAAATGTACCATTATTACAAGCCAAAAGTTTATCAAAGTGCGAAAGGGAAGCATAAGCTAAACTGTTCCAAAGATAAAAGAGGAAACTAAACGCCGACGCAGCAGGACCACCTTGCCACAGGAAGGTCGACGGCAGAACCACACGAGCCTAACAACCGGGAGACTCAGGGTAGTCCTCAGGGAAATCACAATTGTACTCCTGATCGTCCGAGCAACCTTTAATGATTATAGCAAGGGTGAGCTCATGTCGAACTCAGCAAGCACAGACGGAAAGTAATGACATGCAAGGCTTAAAACAAGGTAAAGCTGACTTGGTTTGACTGCGGTAGCATTTTAGTTGATCACTTTATTTATGACTATTATTAGAACAACCTATTACTAATTATGAGTGTTGACGGTCCTTAAGTATCAAATTTAATTATCAAATAAATAAAGAAAAGGATCCAAATGAAATCAAGATCCGGACCTAGGGTTTTATCTGACAGAATTCCACGAGTTTTGGTGTTTGTCTATTTCTGCAGGGGGTTATCAGGAAATATGGAAGAAAGGCCCACATGTCAGGATTACGTAAAGGTATTAACGTGCTGCGCAATTATCTTACATCTAGAAGACTCCAGAAGCCACGAGACCGAAGCGGAGGCGAAACGGGGCCAGACCCTGGGCGGCCGCCCAGTTGGTCAGGGCGCCCGCCCACCTCCTGAGTCCAATCAGGACTCTGCTTTGCGGGAGATCTCCACCGACCTAAAGGATGAATCTAAACCATACAATCTATGTCGGTTTGATCCAAGGGCCCATATTCACTTGAAGGGACTATAAAACCAGACCCCCTGGCCCCTGGAGCAGAGAGCCTCTCAACCCTAATTCATTGTTCCATCAAGGGAGAAGAAGCCTCTAATCAAGATTAGAGCCACCACATCAATTAGATATCTAGATTAGCATAGCTACATAGGATTAGAACTAGAAGGAGTCAATCTTCGATTGGTTTCCGGATCTGTCAAGAGGATTCTTGGTAATTCTCTAATTGTGCTTCTAATTACTTTCTAATTATCTTTGTTCTTCAATATTATGAATATGACTTTGTTCTACTTCAATATATTGCTTATGACATTGCTCTACTTGCTTATATTCAAGATTATATTGTTCTTAGTTTATCATAGTTATGTACTTGGCTTAGTTAGATTCGATCTATATACATGCTTAGGATCGTATAGCGTTTATCCATCGGATCCATGGGTAAATGATAGATATTGTGTAGGCGTGGTGCTTATACCGTATTTATCTGCGATTGTACCCAATATGCCAGATCGTGGGGTGGTTCGTGATAGTGACAGCTTCATTGATTCTTATATAGTCCCCCTCTCGTGTATTGGGCTGGCAGAGCAACATTATTACAGGGGAGTGATTGCTATGTTTCTCATATTCCTTGCTAATATCACTATGCATGGGCGTAGTCTTGTCTCGCAATGATTGCTAAGTATGCTTGCACTAACTATGATATGCTAGACTATATAGTTGAGAATAACTTAGGGAATTTTCTTGTAGTTCGTTCTAATACCATGCTAATGACTTTCTAGAGTATCTAATTGAGGTGCTTATCATATTTATTATGTGGCTAGATCAGATTAGTTATCCTTGTCACTATTATTATTTCATATATCTTTTATGTGACACTTATCCCTGTATGAAGAGTTAGATATAATGTTCTCAATTATACATGCAATGATAGATGCTCAATCTCATATTCTATTCTGTAATCATTAGTGATGATTGCTAATCCCTTCCCAGTGGTAAACATATAAATAACGATACCTGGAATACTTCCCGGTTAAAATGCTACATCGGTATTAATCTGTGCGCTTGCAGATCCAATTCATTATTTATTTAGAAGAGCAATTGCATATTTCAATACCGCGTCTCTTATATCATGCTGGGGATGACAACTTGGCTTAAGTGGTGTGAGGGATAGGTTTGGCATTTTTGGCACCGTTGCTAGATTTAGAACTTAGTCTACTTTTAGTAATGATGTTAAGAATACCCAACAAGCATTTTTGGCGCCGCTGCCGGGGAAGGTTGATTACTAATCAGGAATGGAATAAAAGAGTTTGAGTTATCATTCGCATCACTAATATGATTGAGCTTATCTATTCTCTCATACAGTTTTACCCTAATATTTTTCTATTTTATCTTATGCAGGGGAATGTATGAATAGAAGACATCTTCCAGGAAATTTTGTTGACAATCTCGAAGCATTATTCAAGAAGACGAGAGCCAAGCTAAAGAAATCATCAACACTTCAGCAAGAAGCTTCATCCAGTCAAGAAGATCACCGGAACTTGTCTTCAGAGTTCGAAGCCATGGCCAACAAATCAATCCGTGAGTTCTCAGCTCCCACTATGGACAACATCCGCACTGGACCTGCTGCAGAGATCGATGGCAACTTTGAGCTCAAGCCTAGACTTATCAACATGGTGCAATCCAACCAGTTCTGTGGGAAGGCACACGAAGACGCTAGTGCTCATTTACAACACTTCCTGGAGATTTGCAACACATTCACCATAGCAGGAGTTTCCAAAGATGCTATACTACTTCGCGTCTTCCCATTCTCACTGTTAGGAAGAGCGAAGCAGTGGTTCTACGCTACAAAGGAGAAGAATACTACGTGGGCACTCTGCTCAACAAACTTCCTGGCTAAGTTCTTTCCCATGGGCAAGACCAATGCTCTCCGTGGGAAGATTACAAGTTTTCAGCAACAAAATGATGAATCTGTTCCAGAAGCATGGGAGCGCTTTCAAGACTACATCCTAGAATGTCCCCATCATGGAATGGAGAGTTGGCTACTGATGCAGACATTCTATCATGGGCTCAGCAACAGTGCCCGAGAGACCATGGATGCTGCAGCTGGAGGAGCATTCTTATCACTTACTATACCACAAGCCACAGCTCTTGTGGAGAAGATGGCGTCCAACCAAAGCTGGAATGAAGAGAGGACCCAGACACGCAAGAGAGGTGGAGGTATGCATCAGCTGAAGGAGGTAGACATGCTGTCTGCAAAGCTAGACCTGCTCATGAAGAAGCTCGACGATAGAGCTGGAGACAAGAAAGAAGTTATGCACATCTACGACTCTCACGTCACTTGTGAGGAGTGCGGAGACACTCGACACTCAGGCAACCACTGCCCTGAGATGCTTGAGGATGTGAACTACATCAATAACAACAACAACAACAACTACAACCGTCCTCAACAAAATCAAGGTTGGAATCAACAGAGGCCTAACTACTCAGGTAATTATCAAGGTAACAATTCTTACAACAATAATAATAATTTTCCACATTTGAGAGAGTTAGTGTCTAATCAAGGAAAGCTAATGGATAACCTGTCTAAGAAATTGGCATCAAATGATAAAATGCTAGAAAATATAAATAATAGAATGGATAATTTCTCTACTGCCATCAAGAATCAAATTAGCTTTAATAAAATGATTGAATCTCAGTTAAATCAAATAGCTGTTGCTGTTCCCACTACTAACCCCGGTATACCATCACAACCGGAAGGATTAGAATCTGCAAATCTTGTAGACGTGTTTGATGCAGGTAATTGGAGTAACCCCGTCACTGAATTTTCTACTGACCGTCTGCCGGTCAAGAGAGGCGATCCAGGACGCCCCGTCATCCCGATCTCCATCGGCATGGTGGACGTTCCAGAAGCACTCTGTGACTTTGGCTCTAGCGTCAACATTATACCCAGGGTACTCTATGAGAAATTCTTTACATATCCTTTATTAGAAACAACCATGTGTTTGCAGTTTGCAGATCAAACGATAACTTTTCCAAAAGGAATAGTGATGAACCTTTGTGTCCGAGTTGGTACCTTGTATGCCCCAGCAGACTTCGTAGTGGTAGAGACTGGAAATGATGAGAGAGCACCTATCATCCTAGGTAGGCCATTTTTGAACACCACGGGAGCTATCATCTACGCTAGTGCTGCCAAGATAAGTTTCTACGTCAAAGGGAAGAAGGAGACATTTTTCTTCAAGAACAAGACTACACAAATTCCAAATCAATCCAGACGTGAATCAAGGAAGAGGACCAACAGGAGAAACAGGAACAAGCAAGTGTGGACCGAGTCAGCTAAGATGGTCACTGTAGTCCATGGAGGCCAAGATCACCAACTTAAGTCACCGTTTTTGACCAAGAAGGACGACCCAGGAATGCCAAGCATCTACTGCTCCATAAATGGATATAACTTCTACAAGACGATTTGCGACACCGGATCGGGCGTCAACATAATGGCCGCAGTCACTTATCGGCTCTTGTTCGGGACCATGCCACTAAGACCAACATGCATTCAGCTCCAGATGGCAGATCAGACATTTCGAGAAGTTCAAGGAATAGTATCTGATGTCCCAGTCAAAATAGACGATCACCTTGTCTACACAGACTTTCAAGTTGTTGACATGGGAGAAGATGAGTATGATCCACCCATCATCCTTGGAAGACCGTTCCTCAGCACCGTTAAAGCAATTATCTACATTGGAACCGGAGAAGTCCATATGCACTTCCCCTCAGAGAAGGTACGCCGTTATTTTACTGACCCTAACTATATCATTGAAGAATCTAAGCAGGTAAGGAAAAGACGCAACCGCAACCAGAGGAGGCAGATCATCAAGGACGGATGGGCAGACTATGAAGGAGAAGTTGTAAGGTCAGAAGACGTAGAGTTCAAACAGAATTATCCAGAGGAGATTGAAGCACCGAGTCAGGTATGGAAAATGAAGATAACTATACATGAAGAGGAGGCGCTGCCGGAAGTACCGACTACGCCACCCAACGAACCTCAGGACGATTAAGAAAATGGAGAGTCCCGTTCGGAGGACTTAAAAACACCGAACGCCCTGCCAAGAGGTAAACTTGGTAGTTACCCTTTCCCTTTCAATTATTTCAATTATTTCAAATAGTTTACTTAGTTAATTATGTTCATGCTATCCTAAAAAGAAAATAAAAATGTAAAAAACAGTAAGCCCCATATGAGTAGACGAGTGGCATAAAACCCATAAGTACATTCACTGTGGTGGCATAAAAATAAAATAAATATTTTTTCTGCTTTATAAAAACAAAAATATAAAAACAGAGAGTAACAATTATTAAGGAGTCTCAACATGATAAAGGCTAGATATTTATGCTAACACTTAATCAAGTTCCACAAGCTTTGTTGTCTATTTGAGCTCCACAGAATATCAAGAAGACTAGCAGACGGAGGACATTCTAATCGCTGTCAGAATGCTGCTGACTTTCAACTACACCTCTGCCACCTGCTAGCTACATCAAGAGAAATTACGTCAAAATTCAGCTTGGGGGAGAGCACCCCCATTTAACTCGATAAGTATTTCTATCTATTTTTATACTTATATTATTTTAGAATATTAAAATACACATAAACTATGGGAAAACCAAATAAAGATTTTATGCTTATATATGTCTTTTGCTTAGTGTGTTTAATAAATAAATAAAGTGGCTATGCTAATCTGTATCTAAACAAAAACTTAAGCATGGATATGATGAATAGTTGCTCTACCTAATTTGCACATTCTAAGTTCTCTCTCAAGTTTAGATATAACTGTTATAATTTAAAGCTTGCCCTAGACCTAAACTTGTGGGATGAAAACTTGATCTGAAGTCTAAGTTGTGAATGGATACGATATGGGAAGGTTGAGCTGCTGTTTATCTGTTCCTAGAGATGCTAGAATTCTGGAGAATTTTATCTTTGAAAATCTTTAAAATGTTGCATGATGAGTTAACCACAGCCATATATACATGTTTGCTAGACTTTGCGCCACACATTTATTATTTACTGCTTATGAGCATTGAGTGTGGTCAAGCTGTGTAGACCCTTAGGAGCTTGTCATGTGGTTAAATCAAGATTTCACTTGCACGTTCACTCATATATGCTACTTCTACTCCAGAAGTACCATCCACATATATCCATCCATTTCCATCTCCAGAATCACCCAAAAATATTCTGCTCCTAATCCGGGAGAGAATAACCAAAAATATTTCTGTTTCCCCTTGTGAAATAAATGCTCAAGTTATCTTGTTACTACCACTTGCTATATTATCTCAAGAGATGAGTGCTCTAAAAAAAAGAGAGAAGAAAATAAAAAAAATATACGAGGAAATAAAAAGGAGCAAGTGCTCGGAACCTCGAAAGAAAAGAAAGAGTGAGACGAGAGGTAAAAATGGACAAGTGTCCGACAGTAGAATTAGGGGTGCAAGATACCCACCTGAGAGACAAGAAAAAGAAGATCATCTCATTCTCCTCATAAAGTTTCAAAAGCAAGGAAGGTATGTATCCCCTCAAAAGAGCAAAGTAGAATTAGACTTCCACCACCATTGTTATCACCATCATCACCATACACCATTCATTCGCCACACATGCACATCTTGATTTGGCTTATTGATTTGTTTCTTTGGATCCATGGTTTGACTAGGCAATAAATGTCTTGTGAGTATGTATACTTTATCTACCACCTATGAGCTCCAAATATTAAAGCCTTATTAGAGTAGGGTGAGAGAGAAGGCAATGTCACTATGCCTTATACCACAAATACTACATATCTTGAGAGAAGGCATATACCATCAATGCCTTGGTAAGGATCCAAAAATACCACAAAAGAGAGATCTGAGAGAATCATACAAGGAATCTCTGAGTTTTATTTGAAATTCTGCAAAAGCCCCAGAGCTATAGCTGATCAAGAATAAGAGACATGGCACTTGGCTAGACTGTTCTATCTTTTAACCACTCAAGACGGAAGTGACAGTTACAAGTCCCATGGTGTAGGTAAAGTAAGTAAGTTTTAAGTCTTGACAGTTTACTCTAACTCAGAGATGAGATCTTATTTAAAAAGCATGTGTACCGTCAAATTTTAAAGATATTGCAACTACTTATGATCCATTGCTAAGTCTATCCTTGCTCAGGGACGAGCAAGAGGTAAGCTTGGGGAGTTTGTTGACGGTCCTTAAGAATCAAATTTAATTATCAAATAAATAAAGAAAAGGATCCAAATGAAATCAAGATCCAGACTTAGGGTTTTATCTGACAGAATTCCACGAGTTTTGGTGTTTGTCTATTTCTGCAGTGGGTTATCAGGAAATATGGAAGAAAGGCCCACATGTAAGGATTACGTAAAGGTATTAACGTGCTGCGCAATTATCTTACATCTAGAAGACTCCAGAAGCCACGAGACCGAAGCGGAGGCGAAACGGGGCCAGACCCTGGGCGGCCGCCCAGTTGGTCTGGGCGCCCGCCCACCTCCTGAGTCCAATCAGGACTCTGCTTTGCGGGAGATCTCCACTGACCTAAAGGATGAATCTAAACCATACAATCTATGTCGGTTTGATCCAAGGGCCCATATTCACTTGAAGGGACTATAAAACCAGACCCCCTGGCCCCTGGAGGAGAGAGCCTCTCAACCCTAATTCATTGTTCCATCAAAGGAGAAGAAGCCTCTGATCAAGATTAGAGCCACCACATTAATTAGATATCTAGATTAGCATAGCTACATAGGATTAGAACTAGAAGGAGTCAATCTTCGATTGGTTTCCGGATCTGTCAAGAGGATTCTTGGTAATTCTCTAATTGTGCTTCTAATTACTTTCTAATTATCTTTGTTCTTCAATATTATGAATATGACTTTGTTCTACTTCAATATATTGCTTATGACTTTGCTCTACTTGCTTATATTCAAGATTATATTGTTCTTAGTTTATCATAGTTATGTACTTGGCTTAGTTAGATTCGATCTATATACATGCTTAGGATCGTATAGCGTTTATCCATCGGATCCATCGGTAAATGATAGATATTGTGTAGGCGTGGTGCTTATACCGTATTTATCTGCGATTGTACCCAATATGCCAGATCGTGGGGTGGTTCGTGATAGTGACAGCTTCATTGATTCTTATATAGTCCCCCTCTCGTGTATTGGGCTGGCAGAGCAACATTATTACAGGGGAGTGATTGCTATGTTTCTCATATTCCTTGCTAATATCACTATGCATGGGCGTAGTCTTGTCTCGCAATGATTGCTAAGTATGCTTGCACTAACTATGATATGCTAGACTATATAGTTGAGAATAACTTAGGGAATATTCTTGTAGTTTGTTCTAATACCATGCTAATGACTTTCTAGAGTATCTAATTGAGGTGCTTATCATATTTATTATGTGGCTAGATCAGATTAGTTATCCTTGTCATTATTATTATTTCATATATCTTTTATGTGACACTTATCCCTGTATGAAGAGTTAGATATAATGTTCTCAATTATACATGCAATGATAGATGCTCAATCTCATATTATATTTTGTAATCATTAGTGATGATTGCTAATCCCTTCCCAGTGGTAAAAATATAAATAACGATACCTGGAATACTTCCCGGTTAAAATGCTACATCGGTATTAATATGTGCGCTTGCAGATCCAATTCATTATTTATTTAGAAGAGCAATTGCATATTTCAATACCGCGTCTCTTATATCATGCTGGGGATGACAACTTGGCTTAAGTGGTGTGAGGGATAGGTTTGGCATTTTTGGCACCGTTGCTAGATTTAGAACTTAGTCTACTTTAAGTATTATCCTAAATATTATAGTAATCCAGGGATTAACCCCAATTATTAACACAGGATAGCAATCCTGCCAACACAGAATAGCCATTCCGCCAAAACACGAGGTAGCAACCTCGCCAAGGTCCGTCTCCAAGTATCCAGTGAATCCAATTTGCTCATCAAGTGAGGGTCTGGGCCGCTCGTGACCGTGAGCACGGCTGATATATCAGTTTTACACTCTGCAGAGGTGTGCACGTTCACTCCAAGTCGTGATTCCCATTTTCCCGGGGTCGCGACTCCCCAAAACACTTCCAAGGTGAGCAGGCAGGGTCTCACTACGAGACCTTTCACAGGGTCCAACTAATAGGATGCCACTCGCAAGTTTTCGCCGGGGCGCTCGACACTCGATACCCATAGCCATGGCGTACCGATCAACCGACAACTTAATATTCATTACCTAAGTTACTTCCTCACGCCTACCCAGAAAGTAACACCCTACTAGTGGAGGTCCTGCTAATTAGTCAAGCCAGAGCCATATAGCTTGGAGCTGCACTGTAAGTCCCAGGGGGCCGCTCCCCGACTAAGTCCTTACGGAGAGCAGAGACGGGTACGCCCGACAAACCGGACCACCAACGGTACCCGCTCCCCCTGTCACCACCATCATCACGTTGCTCGCAAGCATCCAACATCGCCATCACCGCAGTGACCAAAGATTCAGCACAGTTTAAGCATCAAGTTGAGTAGAGATTATTACTTGTTTAGGCATGTGTAAAAGATGAGTAGAGCAGCTAAGCAAACCTAGTATAGCCTAGTCTACCCATAAACATAACCCCAGGTGAACAAAGAAGAGTAAGTAAGCTAGTCATGTCCTTAGGGTTTGCATTCATTGGACACATGCATATAAAGTAAATGACATTAATGAGTAGGTTCAAAATGATCAAACGGTGTCTACACTTGCCTTGATCGATGTCGGGTTGCTCGAACTCAGCGGGATCCTGAACCTCTTCCTTCACGAACGTCTCGTTGGCTATACGCGTCAATCATCAATCATAGGAACAATACATGCAAGCAAACAAACTTAATCAGAAACAGTACACCAAAGCATGCGAAAACAAAAAGCAACTGCACTACTGTAATCTACCCGACGAAACGAAACCATAGCGACCAGAATCACCTAAATCGGAGTTACGATGCAAAAGTTATGGCTAAAACAAGTTGAATGACATCTCTGTAGATAAACAGAACTATTTTTCGTAATAAAAACTAATTAAAACTGAATTAAAACGCATTTTGGATAAAATATGTAAATACCAACGGGTGGAGGGCTTAAACTGTAAAAGCAGGGGCATATTTTAAAATAAACTAAAACTGAGCTGGATCGCGGGTTAATTTTGAAGAAACGCGAGGGCCTTTTCGCAAAAAGGCCAGGGGCGCGCGGGGGCCGTGGCCGTCCTGGCCACGTGGCGGCGCGTGGCTGGCCCGGTCCATGGCGGCGCTGTGGACCGGGGGGGCTCGGGGGTCCACCGATCCATGGTGGACCGGGGAGAGGCGCGGGGGCGGCGTGGACCCGGTCCAGGGGACCGGCCGTGCGGGGCGCTGGGGTCGCGGTCCACGGTGGACCGCGCCCTTGGCGAGGCGAGCAGGCGGGCGGCCGGTCGGCCGCGGCGGGCAGGGACGGCGGCGCCATGGCCGCCGCCGGCGAGGTTGCGGGCACGGCCCTAAGGGGCGAGACGGAGCACGCCGAGGGCACCAACGGGGTCGGCACGACGCGGCGAGGACGGGGCGCGGCTCACCTTCGCGAACCCGGCAGCGCGGAGAGGAGCGCGACGGTGGCGAGCTTTGGCGGCGGCGCGAACTCGGCGAGAGCGGCGGCGGTGCGAGCTAGCGTTTAGGGCTTTAGGCGGCTCGGGGTGCGAAGGGGCCCGCGAGGGCGAGTGGCGGCGCTATTTATAGGGTGCAGCGAACTTTGGTTCGCGTGCGGGCGCGGAAACCGGAGCGGAGGCGGCGCGGCGCTCCCCCATCCGATTCGGACGGGAGGTTGAAGACGCCCCCTGACGGGTGGGCCCCACCTGCGGGACCCACTGGTCAGCGGCTGCGGGCGGCAGGGGGCGCTGCTGCGCGGGCGAGCTGGGCCGCGGCCCACTCGGGCAAGGGGGGAGGGGCGCGGGGTGCTGGGCCGAGAGTCGGCCCAAGCGGGGGTTCTCCTTTTTTTTCTTTTTTTTAACAGATTTCTCCTATTTAATTATTGCTCCAAAATTCAAATAAAGGCACAAACAAACAAATAAATAAAATCAAGCAAAAATTATGCTGCAGCATGAATGCAAACTCAAACATGTTTCTACCTTATATTTAATTTTATTTAATTTTGTAAATTATTTAATAATTCCCAAAAATTCAAATTGAGCCAAAATTAAATCAAATTTAAACTAAATTTAAAATTCAAAAATTTGGAGTGTTATAAGCAGCTATTTGATTTAACTGAGATTCCATCATTTTATTAAAGCTAATTTGATTCTTGATGGCAGTAGAGAAATTATCCATTCTATTATTTATATTTTCTAGCATTTTATCATTAGATGCCAATTTCTTAGATAGATTATCCATTAGCTTTCCTTAATTAGACACTAACTCTCTCAGAGGTGGAAAATTATTATTATTGTTGTAAGAATTGTTACCTTGATAATTACCTGAGTAGTTAGGCCTCTGTTGATTCCAACCTTGATTTTGTTGAGGACGGTTGTAGTTGTTGTTGTTGTTGCTGTTGATGTAGTTCACATCCTCAAGTATCTCAGGGCAGTGATTGCCTGAGTGTCCAGTATCTCCACACTCCTCGCAAGTCATGTGAGAGTCGTAGATGTGCATAAGTTCTTTCTTATCTCCAGCTCTATCATCGAGCTTCTTCATGAGCAGGTCTAGCTTTGCAGATAGCATGTCTACCTCCTTCAGCTGATGCATACCTCCACCTCCCTTGCGTGTCTGGGTCCTCTCTTCATTCCAGCTTTGATTGGACGCCATCTTCTCCACAAGAGCTGTGGCTTGTGATATAGTAAGTGATAAGAATGCTCCTCCACCTGCAGCATCCATGGTCTCTCGGGCACTGTTGCCGAGCCCATAATAAAATGCTGCATCAGTAGCCAACTCTCCATTCCATGATGGGGACATTTTAGGATGTAGTCTTGAAAGCGCTCCCATGCTTCTGGAACAGATTCATCATTTTGTTGCTGAAAACTTGTAATCTTCCCACGGAGAGCATTGGTCTTCCCATGGGAAAGAACTTAGCCAGGAAGTTTGTTGAGCAGAGTGCCCACGTAGTATTCTTCTCCTTTGTAGCGTAGAACCACTGCTTCGCTTTCCCTAATAGTGAGAATGGGAAGAGGCGAAGTAGTATAGCATCTTTGGAAACTCCTGATATGGTGAATGTGTTGCAAATCTCCAGGAAGTGTTGTAGATGAGCACTAGCATCTTCGTGTGCCTTCCCACAAAACTGGTTGGATTGCACCATGTTGATAAGTCCAGGCTTGACCTCAAAGTTGCTGTCGATCTCTGCAGCAGGTCCAGTGCGGATGTTGTCCGTAGTGGGAGCTGAGAATTCACGGATTGATTTGTTCGCCATGGCCTCGAACTCTGAAGACATGTTCCGGTGATCTTCTTGATTGGATGAAGCTTCTTGCTGAAGTGTTGATGATCTCTTCTTGAGCTTGGCTCTCGTCTTCTTGAATAATGCTTCGGGATTGTCAACAAAATTTCCTGGAAGATGTCTTCTATTCATACATTCCCCTGCATAAGATAAAATAGAAAGATATTGTGGTAAAACTGTATGAGAGAATAGATAAGCTCAATCATATTAGTGATGCGAATGATAACTCAAAATCCTTTATTCCATTCTTGATTAGTAATCAACCTTCCCCGGCAACGGCGCCAAAAATGCTTGTTGGGTATTCTTAACATCATTACCAAAAGTAGACTTAGTTTTCTAATTCTAGTAACGTGGCCAAAAATGCCAAACCTATCCCTCACACCACTTAAGCCAAGTTGTCATCCCCAACATGACATGAGAGACGTGGTATTGAAATTTGCAATTGCTCTTCTAAATAAATAATGAATGAGATCTGCAAGCGCACAGATTAATATCGATGCAGCATTTTAACCGAGAAGTATTCTAGGTATCGTTATTTATATTTTTACCATTGGGAAGGGATTAGCAATCATCAACATTGATTACAGAATAGAATATGAGATTGAGTATCTATCATTGCATGTATAATTGAGAACATTTATCTAACTCTTTCATACAGGGATAAGTGTCACATAAAAGATATATGAAATAATGAATAGTGACAAAGATAATTAGTCTGATCTAGCCACATAATAAATATGATAAGCACCTCAATTAGATACTCTACAAAGTCATTAGCATGGAACTAGAACGAACTACAAGAATATTTCCTAAGTTATTCTCAACTATATAGTCTAGCATTATCATAATTAGTGCAAGCATACTTAGCAATCATTGCGAGACAAGACTACACCCATGCATAGTGATATTAGCAAGGTAAATGCGAAATATAGCAATCACTCCCCTGTAATAATATTGCTCTGCCAGCCCAATACACGAGAGGGGGACTATATAAGAATCAATGAAGCTGTCACTATCACGAACTACCCCACGATCTGGCATATTGGGTACAATCGCAGATAAATACGGTATAAGCACCACGCCTACACAATATCTATCATTTACCCATGGATCCGATGGATAAATACTATACGATCCTAAGCATGTATATAGATCCAATCTAACTAAGACAAGTACATAACTATGATAAACTAAGAACAATATAATCTTGAATATAAGCAAGTAGAGCAAAGTCATAAACAATATATTGAAGTAGAACAAAGTCATATTCATAATATTGAAGAACAAAGATAATTAGAAAGCAATTAGAAGCACAATTAGAGAATTACCAAGAATCCTCTTGACAGATCCGAAAACCAATCGAAGATTGACTCCTTCTAGTTCTAATCCTATGTAGCTATGCTAATCTAGATGTCTAATTGTTGTGGTGACTCTAATCTTGATCAGAGGCTTCTTCTCCCTAGAGAATAATGAATTAGGGTTGAGAGGCTCTCTCCTCTAGGGGCCAGAGGGTCTGGTTTTATAGTCCCTTCAAGTGAATATGGGCCGTTGGATCAAACCGACATTGATTGAACGGTTATCCTTGATCCATTAGGTCGGTGGAGATCTCCCACAAAGCAGAGTCCTGATTGGACTCTCAGAGGGGGCGGGCGCCGAGGGCAGGAGGGCGGGCGCCCTGCCTCTTGCCCCGTTTCGCCTCCGCTTCGGTCTCGTGGCTTCTGGAGTCTTCTAGATGTAAGATAATTGCGCGACACGTTAATATCTCTATGTAATCCCGACGTGTGGGCCTTTCTTCCGTATTTCCTGATAACCCCCTGCAGAAATATTCAAACACCAAAACTCGTGGAATTCTGTCAGATAAAACCCTAAGTCTAGATGTTGATTTCATTTGGATCCTTTTCTTTATTTATTTGATAATTAAATTTGATACTTAAGGACCGTCAACACATAACACATCAACTAGAAATCCAACGTGTGAGATTAAGATGTGAGAAGCCGCTTCCAACTCTCCTGAGTCCTCTCTATGTAACGAGCCCTACTCCTCCCTGCATCCTCGCACCACCCTAGGTTCGATTCCTACTCCAATTGAATCTTTGAAAAAACTCTGCTTTTGCCCTTCATCCCTCCCTCCCTATCCGTGTCGCTCCTCCTCTTCCTCTCTTGCTGCCTCTGTCCACGGTGAGATCACACTGAGAGCACCGTCCTCGCCCCCGCCGAGGTCGTGACTGCCCAGCACTGTCGCTAGCCCCTGACGGCTAGAGTCGCAGTCGTGGCCATCACTGTTGTTGGCTCCACGGGCACCCTGGCTAGCTCCTTGGCTGGGGGCGCTGCTGGCCAGACCTCCGCCGTGGCCGGCCCCATGGCTAGGAGGCGGCCCCTTGGTAGCAGCGACTGGTGGCATGGCTGGTAGACAACGCCGACGCAGG